>NC_090827.1:106896699-107197574 GCF_028021215.1 Eschrichtius robustus | reverse complement strand
TTATAGCTCACTGGCACTTGTCCTTTCCTAAAGGTGTTATTTATCAGGCCTTGTAGAATGTCATCCTACATATGCATGAAGTGGTTTTCAGCCAAAGATTCAAGGGTACCCTATGCTGGTTTCTTGAGCTCTTTCTCCATGTAGCTCTCTCCTTTCCAGTATTATGCTCCACGAGTTCCAGCCATTCACATACACCACCCTAAAGGTTGACCTTTTTCTCCTCCACTCAGCGAGACCACTTTTTGGTGGTATGCTACAGTCTGGAAACTACCTCTAGGCAAAAAGCTGGAGTGATCATTAGTTTCCTTTTCCTCAGGGACCACAGTCCTGTGCTGCCTGTTTTCCAATGTCTGAAACAAATTTCTTTTAAATACACAGTCCAGTTTCCTAGCTGTCTATAGTGGAGGATAAGTCCAAACCCTCTTACTTCCTCATGGTCAGAGGTGGAAGTTCATTCTCTGACTTGCTGATTTCAGTAATTTTAGTTAAACAAGTTTTATAATGTTCTTTTTCAAATATTTAACATCTTATTTACAGTTCCCCATTTCTTGCAGATATTTAGGTCATTTCTTTAAATATGGTAAGCACAATGATTTTAAAAATTAGTATCTGATCATATAGTGTGTGTGTATATATATACATACATATATATATATATATATATATATATATATATATATATATATATATATATATATATATATATATAAATCTTATATGGGTTGGTTCTGCTGTCTGATGGGTCTTGCTCATCTTGCCTTGTTTCTTTGTGCACTTAATTCAGTACTTACTGGCTTTTACCATCAAAAGATTAAAAATTCCCTAAGGCCTAGGATGGATGTGCCCTCCTCCAGAGATGCTTATCATTTGTTTCCAGAAAGCATCTAAGGGCACCGTCAGCTAGAAACCACCTTGTGGTAAACAGAATAATGAATGGCTCCACAGAGATATCCATGTTCCAATACCCAGTACCCATGAATAAATTATGTTACATGGCAGGGAGGAATTAAGATTGCAAATGTTATTAAGGCTCCTAATCGCTCACCTTAAAATGAGATTAACATGGTGGACACAGTATAATCACAAGGATCTTTAAACTGGGAGGAAGGAGGCAGAACAATCAGAATGAAAGACGGCATTATGAGAATGACTCAACTAACCACTGATGGCTTTGAAGATGGAAGGGGACCACAAGGCATGGAATGCTGGCAACCTTTAAAAGTTAGAAAATGCAACAAAATGGATTCTGCCCCTAGAGCCTTCACAAAGAAACACAGCCCTGCCAACAACATGATTTTAGCCCACTGAAGCCCATCTCAGGCTTCTGACCTCCAGAACTGTGAGATAAATTAATGTTGCCTTAAACCACAGAATCTGTGTTAATGTATTACAACAGCAACAGGAAACTAATATACACTTGTCTTAGTCCATTCAGGCTGCTGTAACAAAATACCAGAGACTGGGTGGCTTATAAACAGCAAACATTTATTCCTCACAGTCCTGGAGGCTGAAAGTCCAAGAGCAGTGTGCCAGCACAGTCAGATTCTGGTAAAGGCTCTCTTCCAGGTTACAGAATACCAACTTCTCCCTGTGTTCTCACACAGTGGAAGGGGCAAGCTAGCTCTCTGGGGCCTCTTTTATAAGGGCAGTAATCCCAATCATGAGGGCTCCACCCTTAGGACCTAATCACTTCCTGAAGGTCCCACCTCCTAATACCATCACTTTGGCCCTTAGGTTTTCCACCTAGGAATTCTGGAGAGACACAAACATTCAGACCACAGCAACACTTCAACCAATTTCATGGCCTGAAGTTCCTTGATTGACTCAGGGTACAGATGTGCTAGAAGGCCAGTCTGTGACAAGTTCAATCTCAGATATTTTCCTTCCTTTACGTTTTCCTTTTCCTGCTTTGATCATCAGGCAACCTCCTGGGTCTGCAGGGAAAAAAGATGATATAGGTCTGGCTGCATTTACCCTGAAGGCAAGGTCCTCTGAAGTCCCAGCTTAATCTGGATAGGAATATAAGGATATCTACCTTGAACAAGTTACAGGACTTGAATTCTGATCCTCTTGCCTAGTCAGCCAGGAAAGAACAAATAAAACAAATGACTTCACACTTAAGCAGTTTTTTACCTCTTATTTTCTTCTTACTTCTAACATTAGCCTGTGTATTCCCAACTATCTTTTCAGCGCTTAAAAAAATTTTTTTTAACCTAGCATTTTCCATTGTTTTCAGCAGAAGGATTGATCTAGATAACTTAGATCACCCTTACCAAAATCCAAAATTCCTAGTTCATTCTGTTTGACTATAGAGTTCATTTATATAAGTACATGCAGTTTATCCATTTCTCTGTTGAGAACTGTGTGACTTTTCACTTTTTTTGTTATTACAAACAGAGCTGCATTAAAAATCTTCATAAATGTGTGATCCTGTCCAAGTGTTAGAGTTTTTTTGGGTAGAAATCTATAAGTGGAAGAATTACTTGGCTCTCAAGTATGAACATTTTCAACTTTACTAGATATTGCATCATATGGTTGAAATCATCCTACAGTTCTAACAGTAATGTTTAAGAGTTCCTGTTTCCCACAAATACTCACCAAAACTTGGTATTACCAGGCTTTATATTTGTCACACATATGAAAATAAAATCACTTATTTTAATTTGCAGTTCCCTAATTATTACTAAAATTTAGCGTATTTTGAAATGTTGCATTTTCATATTGCCACTTTTCAACTGCACCACTGGCTTTTCAAAAATTCAGTCAGTCTTAGTATTCTGGGTAATAATTAGCAATTTCATGAACTGTACCCTCCCCCACCCCCCCCAGTTATGGCTTGATTTTTCATTTTGTTCTCTTATAACAGAAGTTCTGCAGGGGGCTTTTTGAGGTATAGCTGATTTTAATATTTTTTTCAGAGGTTTTTTTTTGGGAGGGGTTGTTTTGCTGTAATGTAGCATAAACAAACTTTTTTTTGTATCTTGTGTTATGGTTTGTACATTTTTTCTTGTATAAGAAAAATTTTTTAAAGTCATAGGTAATTATTCTATGTGTATGTATAAAATTTTGAAGTTTTGTTTTACAAATGTAGTTCTTTAATCCATCAGAATTCATGTTTGTGAAGAGTCTAATATAGAAATCTAATTTTATCCCAAGCGCCATTCCATCTCAATTGATTAGTAAGGCTATCTTTATGTCCTAAGAAATCCCAAAATGTAAGTCTGGATATTTTTATTAATACTTTATTGAGATATAATTTCCTACCATAAAATTCACTCATTGTAAGTATACAACTCACTGATTTTCATATATATACAGAGATGCACAATCATCACCACAATCTAATTTTAGACCATTCCATCACCTCCAAAAGAAACCTTCTGCCCATCTAGTCTCCTCATTCCTACAACCAACCCCAGGTATTGATTAATCCACCTTCTGTCTCTATAAATTTGCCTTTTCTGGATATTTCAAATAAATAAAATCATGTAATATGTGCACTTTTCTGTCTGGCTTCTTTCACTGAGTATAATGTCCGATGTTCATCTATGTTGTATCACATATTAGTACTTCACCACATTTGTATACCCATTTGACAGCTGATAGAACTTTGGGTTGTTTCTACTTTTTGTCTTATTGTCAATAATGCTGCTATGGGCATTTGTGGACATATATTTTCATTTCTATTGGGTAAGTACACACAGAAATGAAATCTTTGGGTCATATAGTATTTTTATGTTTAACATTTTAAGAAACTGCCAAACTGTCTTCCAAAGTAGCTAGACCACTTTATATTCCCACCAGCAATTTCTCCAGTCTTACCAACACTTATCTTTTCAATCATAACCATTTTAGTGAGTATGAAGTGATATCTCATTTTCCTAGTGATTAAATGATATTGAACATCTTATTATGTGCTATTGGTAATTCACATATGTTCTTCAGTGAAATGTCTATTCAAATCCTTTGCTTATTTTTTAGTTGGGGTCATCTGTCTTCTCATTATTGAGCTATAAAAGTTCATATGGATATAGTTCCCTTATCAGATATATGATCTATCTGCAAATATTTTCTACAAGTCTGTGCGTTGTTTTTTCACATTCTTGATGATGTCTTTTGAAGCACAAAGGTTTGTAACTTTAAGCCCAACTTATCAACCTTTTTTTGTGGATCTGTTTTTAGGCTCTCCATTGATCTGTTTGTCTACTCCTAAGTGAATACCACAATGTGTTAAAGATTACTATTTTATAATTTGAAAAAATATTCTTAATACCACTCAATGATTTTCTTAACAAAGGTCAAACATATCATTTATTGGAGTTATTCTTGCTTATAGTTCTTATGGCCAACTAAAAATGTTAACTTCTAAAAAAAAACTTGTTTCTTTTTGGTATACATGGATGTGGCCAATTTATATCCAGTAAACTTTCTAAACTCTTCTAGCAGTTTTAATAACATATCTATAGATTCTCTTACATTTTTATACACAAACACCTGTGGAAAACCACAATTGTAATTTCTCTTTCAAATCACTGTGCTTCCCCCCTACCTCCTTAATTTAATTGTTTTGGCTAAGGTCTCCAGTTAATGTTGAACAGAACTGGTAATACCCTAAAATACATACACAAGAAATAGGTGAGAATTACAGCACGCTTCACATCCAAAACTATGCAACCTAGAAAACAACGGAATGACATCTTTAAAGTGCTGAAAGAAACTATCAACCCAGAATTCTATACTCAACAAAAACACCTTTCAAAAATGAAGGTGAAATAAAGACATTTCAGACAGACAAAAACTGAAAGACTAATTATCAGAAGATCTGCACTACAAGAAATGTGAAAGGAAATTCTTCAGGTAGAAGAAAATGTTACCACCCAAACGTTTGGATTTACAGAAAGAAGTTAAGATTCCCCCAAAATGGTTAAGATGAAAGGAAATATAAAAGAAAATTTCCCATTTTGGGGGATCTAATGAAACTTGAAAGCTTTTGCACAGCTAACCACAAACAAAATGAAAAGACAACCTACACAGTGGGAGAAAATATTTGCAAATGATGTGACCGACAAGGGCTTTATTTCCAAAATATAAAAACAACTCATACAACTTAATAACAAAACTACAAACAAGCCAATCAAAAAATGGGCAGAAGACCTAAATAGACAATTCTCCAAAGAAGACATACAAATGGCCAACACAACCTGGAAAGCTATGCATGCTGCATCTTGACAGGTACTTTAGCACCCTCAGAAGTCAATTTTTCTAGGCTGATTCAGTGAGGTTCATAAATATATTGTTTTGTTTTTGCTTATAGTTCCAAGTCAACTGATATTCCTGATTAGTGATGAGATAGAGCAATGCTGAGCTAAAAAGAATTTTGCTAGGAAACAGATCTAGTAAAGGCACTAATATTTCCATAACCCAAACTCCAACAAACAAAAAAAACCCCAAAAAAACAAGGAAAACAGTATGGAGGATCCTTAAAAAACTAAAAATAGAACTACCATATGATCCAGCAATCCCACTCCTGGGTATGTACCCAGAAAAGATGAAAACTCTAATTTGAAAAGATACATGCACCTCAATGTTCACAGCAGCACTATTTACAACAGCCAAAGTGTCCATCAACAGATGAAAGGATAAAGAAGATGTGGTATACACACACACACACACACACACACACACACACACACACACAGAGGAATATTACTCAGCAATAAAAAAGAATGAAACACTGCCATTTGCAGCACATGGATGGACCTAGAGACTATCATAAATAAGTCAGACAGAGAAAGACAAATACCACATGGTATCACTCATGTGGAATCTAAAAAATAATACAAATGAATTTATTTACAAAACAGAAACAGACTCAAAGACATAGAAAACAAACTTATGGTAAGGGGGAAGAGGGAAGGATAAATTAGAAGTATGGGATTAACAGATACACACTACTATATATAAAATAAACAACAAGGATTTACTGTATCGGAAAGGGAACTATATTCAACATCTTGTAATAATCTATAATGGAAAATAATCTGAATATATACTTACATATACATATATATATACATACATATATCTGAATTACTTTGCTGTACACTTGAAACTAACACAATATTGTAAATCTACTATACTTCAATTACAAAAAAAAAAGAGAGACATTTTCCCAGTTTTAACTGTTCTAAAAGATAACTGACTAAAGTAAAAGTAGTAGCAATACTGGTTAATAGCATATGTAAACTTTTTGCAAATAGTATATTTAATGAAGAATTTATATCTAGAAAATCAAGAAAACAAACCACTCAAAAAAAAAAAAAAAGGGCGGGGGTAACAGATTTGAACAGACACATCAGAGAAGAGAAGACAAATGGATGGCAAATTAGCATATGAAAAGGTACTCCACATCATTTATCATTGATATGCAAATTAAAATCCCAACAAAAAATCACTACACACCTATTAGAATGGCTAAAAAGAAACTGCTAATACCACATGCTTGTAAGGATGCACAACAACTGGATTTCTCGTAAATTATAGAAAGGAATGCCAAATGGCACAACAACTTTGGAAAACAATTTGATAATTTCTAACAAGCTATACACACATCACCACGTGATCCAACAATCCCACTCCTAGATATTTAACCAAGAGAATGAAAACTACATTTATACAAATACCTGTACACAAGTGTTTGTAGAGTTTCATTCACAATTACCCAATGTCCTTCAACTGTTGAATGCATAAACAATGATACAAGAGACTACTATGCAGCAAAAGGAATAACCTACTGATACATGCAACAACATGGATATATCTGAAATGCATACTGTTAAGTGAAGGAAGCCAGACTCAAAAGTACATACTGTATGATTCCATTCATATAACACTATAGGGTCAAAATCAGATCAATGGTTGTTAGTGCTTGGGTATGGGTAAGGAGATGACTACCAAAGAGTAAAAAAGAACTTTTGGGGATGGTGAAACTGTTCTGTATCTTGAATGCTGAGGAGTTGGTTATCCAACTGTTAGTGTGTGAGAACTCACAGAACTATACTTTGTAAATTATACCTTAATAAACCTCACCAATGGGACTTCCCTGGCAGTCCAGTGGTTAGGACTCTGCACTTCCACTGAAAGGGGCACGGGTTTGATCCCTGGTCAGGGTATTAAGATCCCGTAAGCCATGTGGCGCAGCCCAAAAAAAACCTTGCCAAAAATTTTAAATATGGCATAACAGATGATTTTTGAAGCAGAGAAAAGTGAAAGTCATTATTGAGAACTACATGAACTGTGAAGTTTAGGCAACTTGATAGGTTATCCTTACAAAAAATAAAGTCAACATGAATGATGTCAGGGTTGAGAGTAAAGATGGAAGAATGAAAATTAGATGGCACAGTCATCAATGAGTGTGGAAAGGTAACTTAGCTTTCTGCACGCTCATGGCATACTAAAAATCCCATGATCTTCAAAAATAAAGACCCTTTTGAACCAAAGTAGAACAATGATTTGAAAGCAAAAGTATGATACAAGTACACATAGAAAAACTATTTTCAAAAAAAGCTTTTGAGACTAAAAGGATGAGAAGGCAAATATAAGGACGATGTGATATGTTCATATGAATGAGATTTTATAGGAGAGCTCATCAGATGATCCTAATCCCTTCCCTGATAGGTGAAATCAACATCTATATGTATAGTCAGTCAATCCTCTGTTCTGGTCAGGTGTTCTTAACCTGTCTCAACTCTATTCCTCAAACACTCTATTCATTCCTTTTTTTTTCCTCTGTAGGCCTCTACTTGTTCTTCTCCATTCCTCCTTTTGTCTACTAAAGCCCAGGTCTTCTAAGAAAGCATCTCTAATTAAACCATTCTTCATTAATATCTGTTTGTCTTTAAATGCCTGTTGTACTTATTTGTGCCACACAATTTAAATATCTAAGCTATATCAATGAAGCCTTTCCAAACCCAAATGTAACTAAACTCAACTGAATTCAGGAAACTGGGGTTCTGATAGTTATACCTTTTAAATTTGAATATCTGAATCCAGAAATATCTTGAGAAATCTACTGTTCCATAAGCCATAAAGAGGCATTCTAATATTTGGCATCTAAACCTATCCTATGATAGCCTCACATTTCTAGATAGATTAACAAAACCCAAAGCAAACAGAAACCAAAACAAAAAACCCACCTCTCTTTAGAAGACGCATCCAGATCTTTGGTTTGGAAAATACAGTCACCAAATCTACTACAAATAAGCAAGAAGAAGAACGGGTCTTTTGTCCCTTTCCTAGAAAAGACAAGCCCTGGGCAAAAATTTGAAGTTTTCTCCCCCCTCACCCAAAAAGTCACATTTTCCTTTCTTAAGTTCTCTTTGGCTCACTAATACCATTTCTGTAGGTCTAAAATTATGCTGAAATTAATCTTTCCTCATCTTGGTCAAAGAGAGATATATCTAAACTAATGATTACAGAAGTGAAATATACCAAGTGATGGTGAGATATGGGGAGTAGTGGGTAACTAAAGTAGAGCAGCAGTAAAACTTGCTGATGATAAGCAACAATATTATAAACTTGAGTGAGGGTAGGTACCGATACTGATGCTTTCTGCATTCCCCACTCTGCTTATCATAATGCTATTAAAGTTGACCTGATACTTACAAATTTAATACTGTATTTTTGTAATGAAAATACATCTGCTACAATGCTTTTCTATTCGTAAATTTACCTTCAGACAAATTCTTGAGTTGCTAGATTCAATTCTGTGTTTTAAAATCTAACTAGATGTATGTAATTATCATTCAAGTAGCAAATCTGAAAACTGTGACCTATGTAACATACAAACTATTTTTTCCTAAGGTCACAATTATTTAATGAAGTGCTTCTTCAGTAAGTACTCAGATGATAAATCTATTTAAGTGTATCTTTACTTCCATGGTGGCAAATCCATGCACCACACTCAGTATAAAACTATAATTTATACAAAATTTCAATACTTTGTATCTGCTGGAATTCTGCTTTCAAACACTGACTCCTGAATTTAAATGCAATAAACATTAAGGCAAAAGGCAAGAATTCAGACTTTGGAGTTGGAAGAGACAAGAAAAGGTGGTACCAGGGAAGGTTTTCCAGAAATCAGGACATCCAAACTGAGTCTTAATGGAAGAATGAAAGTTAGCGAGGCAAAACAAAGAAGGGCACATTACACATTTAGCAAAGGAGAGCAGCATGCGTAGATAGGGGGAAAAAAGCCTAATATGCTTAAATATAGCACTACCCAACAGAACTTTGGGTAATGATAGAAATGTTCTGTACTTGGGCTGTCCAGTACAGGTGATGAAGAACTGATTTTCAAATTTTAAGTTTCAACTAATTTAAGCAGCATGTCTAGAAGCTGAAAAAGTATGGTAAAAGAAAGAAGGGCAATATAAAAGGCTGGAGAGATGCACACGACATGGATTCGGAAGAGTCTAGCCCATTTTGCCAAGTAGTTAATATTTACCCTTAGAGCCAGAATGAGCTATGGTAGGCATTTAAGTAGTCAAGAGACAGGATTAGCTTTGCATTCAGAAAAGATCACTCAAGCAGGAAGTGGCACACAGACACATTAAGGGGAAAGATGAATAAAGCCAGAATGGTTAGAAAACCAGCAGAAATATAGCAGAGATAAAACAAGAACATAAATTTAGGCAGATGTATACCTAAGAAAAAGAGAATGGCTTTAAGCCATATAATACAATTAAATGGAAAAAATAATTAAATGGTGACATAGTTTCATTATTTTCAGGTGGGAGTGAGAGGGGTAAAGACATAGTTTCATTATTTTCAGGTGGGCGTGAGAGGGGTAAAGACTTCTGGCTTGACACATAGCACAGGGAGATCAGCTCGGTGCTTTGTGACCACCTAGAGGGGTGGGATACGGAGGGTGGGAGGGAGACGGAAGAAGGAAGAGATATGGGGATATATGCAAATGTATACCTGATTCACTTTGTTATAAAGCAGAAACTAACACACCATTGTAAAGCAATTATACTCCAATAAAGATGTTAAAAAAAAATATTAGTGATCGTAAGATTAATGAGATTGTAGGATTCATCTAGTTCTTGTGTAAAAATAGTCCAGTGACATTGGCTATGCATACTCTACTTGATTTTTATTGTAGATTTGTTAGCATATAAACAAATATTTTTCTGGAATAAATAAGACTATGCTCTTCATCCCTATAAGAACAACTCAGACAGAGTAAATTCTCACATGGCTAATTCAAAGGCTTTCCATCAAACTCAGCACCATGAATAGGATGGTAGTGCTAACCAGCAGGACAGTTACTTCCATGGATGATGCCATAAAGAGATATTCATGGTTTCAGAAGAAATCACCTCTAGTTCATAAGTCAGGGAACATATTGTGACATACAGGACGTGGGGGAGAAAGTAAACAAAGAGATTTATTACAGCATTGATTGTGATAAAGATGCAATTTCCAGAGGTAAACTGATTTTGCATACATACTGAGTTTTTCATACTTTTCATATACATGATAGTCTAGTAGAATATTCTCTGTGGTATTTCCACATCATACATTTAGAAAATATTTTTGTGGGGAAAAACTTTTATATTTGAATAAATATCTGTTTTACTACCAAAAAAAAAAAAAGATGTTAAAAAAAAAAGCTTTCTGGCTTGAGAAATTGAGAAACATTCACTGAGACAGAAAATCCATGAAATTTTTTTGTTCTGTCTTATATGACTGGTAGATATAAAAGGAGTTCACTTTTGGATATGCTAACTTGGCTATGGGGGCATAAATTAAAACAAAAACATCTGGAGGTAGAAACACAGACTTAGAGATCATCAGTACACAGATGGAAGATGGAGTCTCATTTTCTAATTAATTAAAACAAGTTTTCATCAAGTATCAGAATAAAAATATTTTTAAACGACCATTTAAAAGTTTTTTTCTATTTTAGTTGCTAATATTGTAATGGCATTACTGTTTTTACTACAGATGTTCAGTATTTCAGTACATAATTGAAAAAAGTTAGTATGTCATCTGGTACCGTGCTACCCACAAGCCCCCACCCCAAGCCTGCCAACACTCAAACCCTAAAAAAAGGCACACTGTATCCCAACTCAGGCATTCACACAAAGTTGTTCCTTCAGCCTACAATGCATTCCAACCCCCATTCCTACTCCCAAAACATGTCTAGATAACTCCTACTCATTCTTAAAATCTTGGTTTTAAAAATCACTGAAATCCTAAAATTCCTAGAAGAAAACATAGGGGGAAATCTCCTTTATACTGGTCTTGGTGATAATTTTTTTAGACGTAATACCAAAAGCACAAAACAACAAATGTAAAAATAAACATGTGGGATACATCAAACTAAGAAGTTTCTGCACAGAAACCAACAATGAATAGGCAACCTGTAAAAATATTTGCAAACCATGTATCTGATAAAAGGTTAACATCCAAAATATATAGAGACTCACACAACTCAATGGCAAAAAACAATCTGATTAAAAAATGAACAGAGGAACTGAACAGACATTTCTCCAAAGAAGATATACAAACGGCTACAGGTTCATGAAAAGGTGCTCAACATCACTAATCACCGGGGAAACGTAAATCAAAACCACAATGATATCACCTCACGCCTGTTAGGATGGCTGTTAAACTCCCACCAACACCCTTGCGTACTGTTGGTGGGAATGTAAATTGGTGCAGCCACTATGGAAAACAGTATGGAAGGTCCTCAAAAAATTAAAAATAGAACTAACACATGATCCAGAAATTCCACTTCTGGGTATATATCCTAAGGAAACAAAATCACTGTCTCAAAGAAATATCTGCACCCACGTGTTCATCGCAGCAATATTTACAATAGCCAAGTGTACTAAGGAAACCATCTAAGTGTCCATCAGTGGATGAACGGATAAAGAAGACATGATGTGTATCGACAATGAACTATTATTCAGCCATAAGAAAGAAGGAAATTCTGCCATTTGCAACAACATGGATGAATCTAAGGACATTATGCTAAGCGAAGTTAGCCAGACAAAAACAAGTACTGTATGATCTCACTTATACGTGGAATCTGGAAAAAAAGAAAAAAAGTCAAACTCAGAGAAACAGTAGAGTGGTGGTTACCAGGGACTAGAGTGTTAGGGGAGATGGAGCAATGCTAGTCAGAGTATTAAGCCTTCTGCTATAAGACAAATAAGCTCTGGGGGTCTAATGCACGGCATGGTGACTACAGTTAGTAATATTGTGTTGTGTACTTGAAATTTGCTAAGAAAGCAGATTTTAAGCTTTCTCATCACACACGCCAAAGAAGTTAACTATGTGAGGTGACAGACATGTTAGTTAACCTGATTGTGGTATTCACTGCACAAAGTATACATATGTCAAATCATCACATTGTATACTTTAAATATATACAATTTTATTTGTCAATTATACCTCAATAAAGCTGGGGGAAAAGAATCACTGCCTAAAATTAAAGCTTCATATAATCTAATCTAGCTTTAGACTAGCTTAGACACATTGTTACATGCTTTATATTATATAATACTCCCTTTGGAGCACCTATCACAATTCTGGTTAGTCATGTATAATTTTTTAATGTCTCTTCCCAACTGATCAATTATTCAGTTAACAAATATTTGTATGTCTACCAGGTGTTCTAGAAGCTGGGGATATATCAGTGAGAAGAGGAGACAAGAATTCTGCCCTCAAACGTGGGAAAGAAGAGTGATAGAGAAAAAAAATCACATAAATAAGTCTTTGATATTTTTATTTGATAAATGCCACAAAATTGTATAAGCTCCAAAAAAGGAAGGGACAATGTCATCTTGCTTGCTATGATAGTCCTAGCATCTGGCCCATGTAAGGCATTCACATATTTGTTGAATACATGTTTGAGAGAAAAATTTCACTCTGAGACCAAAGACATTCATTCTCAAAACAATTTTTAAAACACAGCCCAATCTGTAAATTAAAATCTTAATAATTATCTTTCCCCCATCAAGTATCTTTCTGAAATTCACAACCATTTATTTATTTACATCCTACCTTGTTCTAAGACGAACCCATATTTGTGTCTTGCTTAGTTTAGTGCTTTTTCTATTTCTTGGACACTAAAACACTTTAGCTTCAACGTAACCACTACCTCTTTAAGTAGTTTCTTGGCTGTGTTCTTTCTGTAAGCATATGTCAAATATATATTCTACTCTGACTTAAGGACTGTGGTGCCTCTATTAATAAAAGTGTCTCTATTACAAGGCCTTGAAGTCTCCCTAATCCCCAAACATGAGGATATAAATGCAAGTACTGGTATCTACTGGTATTAAGGATGCTGCTAAACACCCTACAATGCGCAGGACAACTCCCCACAATAAAAATTTGTCCAGCCCCAAAATAGAGCCAAGGCTGGTTTGAAACTCAGCATTAAAGGAACTGGGTTCAACATGTCTGAATAGACACTAGAAGAGAAAAACTCAAAGAGTACCTTAATTATCCACCTCTTTCTCTAATTTACATTTATGCAACAAATGGAAACCAAACTAGTCATAAGGAATTACTGAGGAATAAGCACATGTATAAGACAGTTACCCTGTTCAAGACTTTAACATAGTTGATTTGACACTAGAATAATTATTTTACTGTATTTAGATGCTTCTTAGTTATTGATGGGAAAAATAGTCTCATCCTCTCATTAAGAGCTATTAGCATTTCCTGATTTTTATGTCTAGTATGAATCTGTTTTGTCCTCTCATAAAATATAGAATGATAATAGATATGGAGTCAAGATCCATGCTGGAGCCTCAAATTTCCCACCATAACAGCCATGTGACCTTGGACATATGACATAACCTGACTCACTAATCCTTCTTCTATAAGACTTGGAGTATCATCAACAATTCATATGTTGAAGATTTAATTATTGTTTTCAAACATTTAATAAAACACATATATTCCAGGTAGAAAGTTAATTTGTATGGAATTTCTTAATAAAATGTAATAAATCAATAAATAAATGCTAAACTTTACCAGAAACTAGAAATACACAATTCAGGTATCTGAACTAGATTTTACTCCTACCTGAGTACACAGGCAAAAATTCAGGAAACACATTCTGACCAGGCTGTGTCCATATTATTTCCCTTTACCTCTTACTAAGTTTGTAAGTTACTCCTATAAAGTTATAATACTAGAATATTCATATTTTATAGCACTGATAATGTCTCATTTCAAGCAAACCCAATAGGTAAAACAACTAGGTTTACATAAAAATTAAAAGAAAGTATGGGATGACAATATGCTTTAGGAAGAAACAATTTAAAGAGAAGGTTTGCTGGGCATTTAAAACAGACACAAAAACTCTGTGCAACTTTTATGAAAGACACCTAGTACATAAAGCATATCTGTCTCTTACACTGAAATAACTTATAGAAAGTAGACTATGAAGGCTTTGTAGAAGACTGACAGCAAGAGAAAAATACATACCTCCAGGATGGAGGAAAGGGAATGGGACTGGTAAAAGATAGATGAGAATTTCAACTTCATCTGTCATGTTTTATTTCTTAAGATAGAAGGTACTTGAATATATATTATATTACTCTGAAAAATTTTTGGAGGTCTGATATAGTTCATAAGTTGAAAAAAGTTTTATGGTTTCAAACAGTAAATGTGTTACCTTAAAGATTCACCTCTACTGAACATTATTTGTAGCAGTACAGGAAATGTGAAGTTTACTGGAATGTCTCTGACTACCAAGGCTCTGATAGTGGATATTGAAATCACTGTTCTAATCAACTTTCACAGTTTAAAAGAACAGCCAACTATACTAATTCTGTTTAAAACTCTTCAATGGGTCTCTATTGATGAATTATAAATATTCTAGGATAGCATATATGGCCTTCCCTGATCTAACCCCTGCCTATTCGCCAACCTCATTTTATACAACTCCATTATAATTAATATGCCACTTACAAGAAACAACTAACCTTTTATGTTATTTACAAATCTGAGCTTTTGCACCTGTTGTCCATCTGAAATGCTTTTTCCCCATCTTTGTTCATCTGTCAAGTGTCCTGCCTTCCAAACTAACCTAAAACATTTTCTTCCAACTTTATAACTAGCTGAGTAATTAATCATATTAAGCAGCAGTTTGTTCATGTGCAAAATAAAAGGTCTCTGGGACTTCCCTGGTGGCAGCGGACACGGGTTTGAGCCCTGGTCCGGGAAGATCTCACATGCCGCAGAGTAACTAAGTCCGTGTGCCACAACTACTGAGCCTGCGCTCTAGAGCCCGCGAGCCACAACTACTGAGCCCACGCATCACAACCACTGAAGCCCACGCACCTAGAGCCCACGATCCGCAACAAGAGAAGCCACCTCAATGAGAAGCCTGCGCACTGCAACAAAGAGTAGTCCCCGCTCACCACAACTAGAGAAAGCCCGCGCGCAGCAACAAAGACCCAACACAGCCAAAAATAAATAAATAAATAAAATAAAAGGTATGGCATACAACAAATACTGTCCAAATGGTATCACAAAGACTTTTCCAATCTTACTTGTCAGAATTCACTGTTACCAGCACCACATTCTCCCAAGTATGTTCACATCCTAACTTGAGACTTTTTTTTTTTTTTTGATTGAGAAAGTTAGCTAGAATATTTAACAACTTGACAACATTACTGCCTTTCTATTAACCCTAGGATCTATCACAGTGATACACCTAATAAATGTAGTTGAATTCGCCTAAAATGCAGCTGACAGAGGATTTGGCTGAAGACAGAGAGGGACCACCTACACTTAGTAACACAATGATTTTTCAAGAAAGAAGTAGAGAGTTTTTAAATAATAAGAAAGATTACTACTGTAAAAATGAGCATTTGTAGCAAGTACAGTGTTTTAGAGAAGACTAAAACAGGTGATAAAGTCTTCATAGAGTCAACATTTTTGTTACACTCCTAATAAACACCTGCCTTAAGGTCATGGTTTAATGGGAAAGAAAAACAAAAAGCAGACAAGCTCAATAAACATTACATAGAATCCCTGTGATGAGCAAGAAAAGAGCGCTAAAGCCAAACAGAAAGTGAGAGAAATAAGATGGTAGAAGGTACATTATCTTTAGTATTTAATTTGGGGGGCTGGGTGTTAGTAATGGCATGGTGGTTAAAGCAAAGATAAAAATTTTGATTTCTGAGAAGACAAATTCAAGATGAAAAAGTCTAAAAATGAAAAAGAAAACACTCTTACAAGTTAAGGAACTAATGCTCAAGTATAAATTAAGTACAAGGTAAGTAACTTGCAAAATAATCAGCTTTTAAGGCCCAAGAAACTCAGAAGCAAAATATACTATAAACTCTGGCTTATCTCAATGACTTAACTCTATCTGAATTCAGTGACAATTCTGTATAAAGAAATAGTTTTCAAAGCCACAAGGGGATGAGGGTAGCAGAGAGTCTATGTTCCTTGAAATCTCAACTCACTTTTGATACAGTGTATCATTCATAAAATTACGGTCATAGCTCCAAATGTCTTTTGGCTATATCCAAAACAACACAACCTTCAAAGGGCAAATAATATCATTCGCCACAAATAAGGTTATTAAATGTGTCACAAATTATAAAGAAAATTTCCAAAGATACTTTGCAGGATAGCTGTATGGTAGAACGGAAGCACAAAAGGGACTACGTAAATACCGGACAAATTTAAAAATTTCAATATAACTTGATAATAATCAATTTTAAGGTAAATCTATATATTTAACTGAAGAGAATAAAACAAAGGCAGAGAATAAGTATATTACCCAATTTCCATTAAATTTATGCTTGTTTATTTTTTAGCAATGCAGGGTAAATGTACTGAAAAAACTCATTCACTCGACGATTATTTAAGGACTCAGTGGGTGCCAAGAAACGGAAGGAAAAAACATGTTTTTTCCTTTACCCGTAGACACACACACACACACACACACACACACACACTTTTTACTTAGTGGGAAATACAGCATAAATGTTATATGATAGAGAAAGGAGAGAGTGACTATCAGTGCATACAGAAGGGTACCAAATACAAACTTGGAAAGGCTAAGAAAAGCTGAAAAAATGAAGTCTAATTAGCTAAAATGTGACAGAAAAATAATCCAGGAGTTGAATCAAAATTAAATACGTATAATATATAAGAATGTCAACTGTACTGTCTGTAATAATGTAAACTGGGAACAGCCCAAAATCCTTCAAAACAGAATAGATGAATAAGTTATCACATATATACATATTAGAATATTATTAGAGCAATGAAAATGAATAATCTATGGGAGACCACATGAATGAATCTTACAACCATAATACGTTAAAGAAGCTATACACAAAGAATAAATGCTATATAATTCTATTTAAACAAAGTTTCCCAAAATAGGCAAAAAATAATTTATGATGTTAAGAAGTCAGAATACTATTCACGTTTGACGGGGGAGAGATTAGTGACTGGGAGGGATTATGAGGTGACTTCTGGGGGGTTCTATTTCTTAATCTGGTGGTGGTTACAAGAGTATGTTCACTTTGTTCCCTTAAAGTGTAAGTTTATAATACATATACTTTTCTCTATGTAGTTATACTTTTTTAAAATGTTTACAAAAAGAAGAAATGGATAGCAGCTACTGGTAATCCAGAAGGAAAAAAAAATGCAAAAGCCCAAAGACACAGTGCTTGATGATCCAAAAAGGGTTCAGCATGGCTCCTCTGTAAAATGCTAACTATGATACCTATACCCAGGATTACTATAGGATTAAAGGACAGAATATGTGTAAAGCACATATCTGGCACAAATATTTATAGGTGTTTAATAAATGTTAGCTGTTATTATTACTATACTACTATTACTGTGCTACTGATGCGGCTCCTTGATGGTAGTGCTCAAGGTAGAATGACAAACAAAAAGGCTAAAAGAACAGAGGCAGCAGGTTATGATGGGCTTTTCTAAAATATATGATGAATTTAGACTTTATCCCAAGGTGGTGGGGAAGCAATGAAGAATTTTACACGGATGGTAATATGATCACATTTGAGTCTAGGAAATTTGTCGAAGGAAAGAAAATGTGAAGTTTAAAAAAGGATGTTAAGAAGAGGTTGTCAACAAATCATACAGAGAGGTCCAGTAAAGAGAAAGGAAGAAGGAAAAAAAGCGCTGACTTGAAAATCAATACCTAACAACTTTGAGAGAATAGCTTATGACTTTCTAAAGGTTACAAAGTTAATAAGTGACACTTAGAATTAAAGGTACTCTAAATTCATAATTTATTACAAAAATCTCAATTTAATACTTTTTATATAATTGTAACTTTAAGCACACAAATGTCAACAGGACAGTCTCTTCAACTATTCATTAAAATTAAACTAAAAATACTTTTTAAGAAAGTCTCCTGGGGGCTTCCCTGGTGGCGCAGTGGTTAAGAATCCGCCTGCCAATGCAGGGGACACGGGTTTGAGCCCTGGTCCGGAAAGATCCCACATGCTGCAGAGCAACTGAGCCTGTGCGCCACAACTACTGAGCCTGTGCTCTAGAGCCTGCGAGCCACAACTACTGAGCCCATGTGCCACAACTACTGAAGCCCGGGCACCTAGAGCCCATGCTCCGCTACAAGACAAGCCCCTGCAATGCGAAGCCTGCGCACCGCATTGAAAAGTAGCCCTGGCTTGCCACAAGTAGAGAAAGCCCGCACAGAGCAACGAAGACCAATGCAGCCAAAAATAAATAAATAAAATAAATAAATTTTTTTTAAAAAGTCTCCTGGAATCATCACAATTGTTATTACTAATGATAAATTATACATATATGTGTATAGATGGATACCTATATATACTTCTATGTCTCTATATATCTGTCTATCCATATCTCTTAAAATTCAGACTTTCCAAGTCATAAATTAATTTGATGTGGATCTGAATAAACACCAAGACCAAATTGTAAGTACCAAATTATCATGAGCACTAACAAATATTGTAAAACTAATGTGAAAACAATTTTAGTGAGTTATTGTTATTTCAGCAACAACCAAATAAGAGGAATGCTCTGAGATACTTTGACACATTAGCTATATCTCTGTTGATTCAATGGCTCTACAAGATGAAAAACAATGAACTGCTCTTCAACATACACAATGAATCTATTAATAAGCAGTACCTTCTTTGATTTGCTTGATGAATATAAAATGTCAGATAGATCCAAGACATAAGCAGCAATGGTTTATTGGTTTTACAGCCATTCAAAAAGCAGAACAAAAAGATGGGAGGGGGAAGGGAGGGAAGGGAGGGGAGGTGCAGGGAGGGGAAGGGAGGAAAGGGAAGAAAAGAGTAAGCTTCTGGGGTCCAGAGCTCAACTTTTCTGGCTCATAAACAAACCATAAAGAACCCAAAATAGTTTATATTAAGCCTAAAAGCAAGCAGTAAGATATCATAAATGTCATGATGCTTTTCACAACTCTAGCATAAACCCACAACTACCACAAAAAATGTGTAATCTGGCTTTGTTCACATTAGAACATGGAACGGATTGATTGCTGCATTCAGACAACCAACATATAAAATGCTTTGTTTAATAAAAATTCTACTATTAAAAATTAGTCCAGAACCTACAATACAATTGTTAAAGCTGGGTCACAGAAATATGGAGATTCATTATGCTTTCTTCTTCTTTTTTGTATATTTAAAATTTCCCATAATGATTTTTATAAATTACGACCAAGCTTTCAAATATTCTCCTGGGAAAGCTACTTTTGATTTCCCCAGAGAAAGAGTAATCAGTGTCTGCAGAGGACTGGTATAAAACATAACTGCAACAGTAAATTCACTGAATAAAATGTGGAAAGTGGCACTCCTGTGAACTTCACCACTTAAAAGCAAACTAACAAAAATGTCAATTGACACCCAATTAAATATCAGAATAAGGACTAATTCCTTAGGGGGGGGGAAACATTCACAGTCTGGCTTCAAGTCAATTTTTGTACTCTCATGGTTCCTGCCACATTGCAACTTTTGGGCATACTATAATAATTTTCCAAAAAACAATATCTCAGACTTCCATGGTTCTGTCTCTGGTGCAAAAGGAAGTCATCGTTGGGTTGAGAATAGAGCAAAAACTTCATCAGATTGTTGTTATAGGACACAAGATTAAACTAAAAAGAATCAGAGCAGAAGAGGGGAAACTATTAAGAATCTGTGCAGTAGTCCAGGCAAAAAAGTAAGGTTTACTTAGACTGGAGTGGAAATGGAGGGAAAAGAATGGACTTAAGATATATTTGGCTGAGTAATATTCCATTGTATATATGTACCACATCTTCTTTACCCATTCATCTGTCAATGGGCATTTAGGTTGCTTCCATGGACTGGCTATTGTAAATAGTGCTGCAGTGAACATTGGGGTGCATGTGTCCTTTTGAATTATGGCTTTCTCTAGGTATATGCCCAGTAGTGGGATTGCTGGGTCATATGGTAATTCTATTTTTAGTTTTTTAAGGAACCTCCATACTGTTCTCCATAGTGGCTGTATCAATTTACACTCCCACCAGCAGTGCAAGAGGGTTCCCTTTCCTCCACACCCTCTCCAGCATTTGTTGTTTGTAGATTTTGATGATGCCCATTCTAACCGGTGTGAGGTGATACCTCATTGTAGTTTTTTTTTTTTCTATAAATGTATTTATTTATTTGTTTGTTTTTATTTTTGGCTGTGTTGGGTCATTGTTTCTGTGTGTGAGCTTTCTCTAGTTGCGGTGAGCAGGGGCTACTTTTTCATTGCAGTGCACGGGCTTCTCATTGCAGTGGCTTCTCTTGTTGCGAAGCACGGGCTCTAGGCACGCAGGCTTCAGTAGTTGTGGCAATGTGGGCTCAGTAGTTGTGGCTCGCGGGCTCTTGAGTGCAGGCTCAGTAGTTGTGGTACATGGGCTTAGTTGCTCTGCGGCATGTGGGATCTTCCCGGGCCAGGGTTCGAACCCGTGTCCCTTGCATTCTTAACCACTACGCAGGCAGATTCTTAACCACTGCGCCACCAGGGAAGCCCCCTCATTGTAGTTTTGATTTGCATTTCTCTAATAATTAGTGAGGTGGAGCAGCTTTTCATGTGCCTCTTGGCCATCTGTTGGAATGAAATTGGGTCATTTGTAGAGACATGGATGGACATATAGACTGTCATACAGAGTGAAGTAAGGCAGAAAGAAAAAAACAAATATCGTACATTAACGCATATATATGGAATCTAGAAAAATGGTACCGATGAACCGGTTTGCAAGGCATAAATAGAGACACAGATGTAGAGAACAAATGTACGGACACCAAGAGGGGAAAGCGGGAGGGTGGGTGGTGGTGGGATGAATCAGGAGATTGGGATTGACATATATACACTAACATGTACAAAATAGATAACTAATAAGAACCTGCTGTATAAAAATAAATAAATAAAATAAAATTCAAATTAAAAAATATATTTGGAAGCATAATAAATAATAATCGGTGAACTGGGTATAGGAGAGGAGATGGACAGTAAGTGAAAGATGACTTCCAGGTCTCTGACTTGTGAAACTAGGTACAATGAGATGAAGAAAACCAGAGGAACAGATTTGGTATTTGGTAGAGGGAGATCAAAAGCTCAGTTTTAGATATGTTATATTTAGGGTACCTGAAAGACATACAAGTGGAGGGAGATCAAGTAAATCAAATATCGAGATAGGCTAATAAATGGGAGGAGACAGAGAAAATGAGGGACACAAGGAAATGTTTAGGGTTTTGTTTAAAGAAGTAATCATTATATGTCAAAGCTATGGAAGTCTAAAACCTATAGTGAACCATGTTACATTCACTCTACTGACTTTGACACAATTTGTGAAAACTGACTTCAGGTAGTCTTTCCAAATTACTTATAATAATTATAAAGTTATTCACATACTAAACAAAAAAATACAACATAAAATTACTAAGTCTATCTAGGCTGTATTTTCCTGACAGATAATAAGGGATAAAATTTGTGGGGGGGCGGGGAGGGAAACAAAACACCACACATGATAATAATCAAGGTCCAAAGCCACCCCTGGACCTACAAATGTTGAGAATTCAAGAATGCAGAGGTGCCACATCATTCCTGCCGCAAAATTTCTGAGTTAAGAAAGCTCAGAATTTATACTCTACTATATTCCACTGTATGATTGGTTTCCTTAGAGGTCTTGCTGTACATATTCTTGCAACAACTGGCTTACAGCAAACTAGCACACCCTAATGGTTGATCCTAGATATTGATACGCCTATATACTGACGCTACTATCTCAAATATGAAAACCGCTCTATGTCCTATCCTGGGTAATGGTCCCACAATCCAATAGGCCTCTTAAACAGAAGCCTGGAAATGATTCTCTATTTTCTCCTTTTTCTGTATGCCCACAGCTCACCTATGACTAAAATCTGTTGGTTGTAATGACATATCTCTTGAATTCTTCTCCCTCCTCCATTTCTACCACTACTCTTATTTCAGAGCCTCATAATTTCTTGGTTGGGCTATCCCGACATTCCCGATTGATTTGCCTGTCCTATTCTCCTATTACTCTACTGGCCAAGTAATCTTATAAAACCACAAATTAAATTACGTCACTCCCATGCTTTAAAATCCTTCAATGGTTTTCCACTACCTGTGAGTTACTTAACTTCCTTATCTGTAAAGTGGGGATGATAAAAATAGTTTCTACTTATGTGACTGTTTTGAAAATCAAATGAATTCTAGTGTAATTAAGCACTTAATGCCTAATGAACAGTAAAATAAAATAATTTAAAATAATAATAATTATTGTTATATTCTGCTTAGATGTTTCTCCATGATTCAGCTTCTATTTCTCTTTTCTCTTCTCATGTCCCACAGTCATTCCTGGACCCATACAAAGAAACCTGATCATTCTTCTCTATACCACAACTTTAATACTGTATGTGCTTCTATTATACCATTTACCATACTTCAGAGTAGGAGAGGCTTGTCTTCACTACAAGACCATGCTTCACAAAGACAATCTAATGCATGAGTCACCTAGCACAATGCCTGACCCATAAATATTTACTGAAAACATTATGAAGAGAAAAGAGATGTATGAAAGGATTATAGCAGATGGCCATGCTTCCTTCCACACTGAAAATCCAATTATTCTTGATAAAAAACAAAAGAGCAATTTCAGAATAGGTCTAAAGAATGAGAGTCAGAAAAAACTCACTCTGTGACAGAGGATGAAAGCACCTATGGGTTCAGACTGAGGAGAAGAATGAAGATAAATTAGTTAACTAAGATAACTTAGTAAGATAAGTTAGGTAAGTAAGCTAATCTGTATTCATAGGGAAATTTTACTTCATTTATGAGCTGTATATATCTGTGCTAGAATAGAAATATTAGAAGGTCAAATAATAAGACAAAGGAGAAAAAACAGGTAACGATTAAGCTGATGCCATAATATTAGTGTTAAAAAAAAAAAAAAAACAACCCAAACACATATTTTACCAGGGCACTACTTTCCTATACTACACTAAATGGGTAAAGGGGAGCACAGGCAAAGGATAGCTAAAATGAAACAATAAATTGTCATCAGCTATTTCTATCTGATCACTTGCCATTCTTGGGAAAAGTTCAAAAGAGTTGGAAAGGGGATGGCCATCATTCTTGGAATTGGGATAGAGGGTTAACTGTATATCTTTACATCAAGACTAAAACTTAACATTGACAATCTATGCTGGGGAAATCCCTCGCCCCACTAACTCTATGTTCTTACCTCCCCCCCCCCCCCCCCCGTTCCCAATGTTAAGACCAAGAAAGAAATTTGGGGATATTATTCCCTGACTAACCCATCTCAAGGGAACACTTAACTCTAATATGTGCATTCAAATACAGAAGCCTCTGGTTCTCTCTTATTCCAGGGCCAGGAACAAAAGGCCAAGGAGGTCTAGACCCAGAATACTTCTCCCTACTCCTGAATTCAAAGTTCTGAAATAAAACAGAGAACAGATCTGGTACTAAAGTTTTAAATGCAACTATCTGATCAGAAAGCAAGAAGGATCAGACTTGCTAATTTTTAAACTAGGTTTCACCAAAAGAGTAATATAGACTTATATGTTAATTCTATCTTCATATTTTCTAGATGAAAAGTCTTGGGCAAGTCAGCTTCTCTAAGCCTTGGTTTTTTCATCTGTAAAATGAAGATAAAAATTGTACTATTTCACATGTGAAAATTAAATGTGATTAATACAAATAAAAGCTTATTAGCACAGTGTCTAACACACGACGGTAAGCATTCAATAGACATTAGCTATCATTATTTCAAAAGGCAATTCTTAGTGTTGAAAAGTCTGTAAGTCAGTTTATATATTACCAACTACGGGATTTTAAGGGCTGAAAGTGATTAATTCAAGAGAATGTAATATTTAGACTAATGACACTGCTTTTAAATATTTATTTTTACTTTGTATCAATGTTAAATTTACAGAAAATGTTTTAAGTATGGTAAGAACTTTTACTTTTCCAGCTATTTGAGAGTAAATGGCCTACATGATAACCCATCACCCTTGAATTCTTTAATAAGGGTTTCCTACAAAGGCATTCTCTTACAAATATGACCATTAAAATCAGGAAATTAACAATGAAGCATCATGTTCACTGCTATTGGGGTATCACTGCTCCTAGGTCCCTTCTCAGTGAACAGTTTAGGGCATAAGTATATATTTCTATATTCTACATCTATATATAAGAAAAACCATGAATTCACATACCAATATCTCTTTTCCAATCCAACACTACAGAAAGCATTCTAGTTTTTTCCACTTCCATAATGGTAACTCCCTTCTCAGACAGTGACAGGCTGGCTCCCATTATCCTTAAGGTTATTTATTTGACTAGTCTCCCTGTATGTTACCAGCCTCCCATTGTGGCTGCTTCCCCATCCCCACATGGACGCTCTCTTTACCCCTTTCTGCCCCAACACCCACATACTTCCTCCATGGGTATAACCTCCCCTATTCCTCGTGCCTGGCACTCCTCCTACAAGAATATCCTCCTCATCTTGCCTAGGCACTAATATCCCATATTGAGCTGATCCTCCACTGGGATGTCTTCCTCTCCCCACCCTCAGGTTCTGATCTCGCACTGGGATGCCTCCAACCATGGACTCCCACCATATCCAACTTGAGGCTCAATACACCCAAACCAGGCTACCCTCCTACACAGATGCCTTTCTGCTGCCACCCCTGGTGGCCATCACCTCCTAGTAGATGCCCTCTTATCCCTCTTACTCTGTACCAGGTTACTCACCTTCCCAAATACCGATCTGACCCTGCTTGGGCTCCAACACCTTACACTAGTGTGCCCCTCCTATTCAGACTGCTCCTCATACCTCCAGCTCCATCAACCCACATGGGGACCCTCCTCAACCCTGCCAGGCTCTGACATACCCACTCCTTCAAGAGGACATGCCGCCTCCCCCCATATACCCTAACCAGTGTGGACACTTTGTTTGGTCCCACCTGATGGTTTCAGTACTGAAACGTTCCGAAAGGAAAGAAGAAGGGAACAAGGAAGAACGACTGATGACATTTAAAAAAAAAAAAAAGAACGAGAGATACCAGTGAATAAACTGCATAAGCACCCATAATACAAGCTAATTAAAAGGATAATCTATTTGTCAAAGTATCTGCTTTTTCCACTTAAAGAAACAGTGGTCAATTCTTTTACATTAATTCCTTCTAAATTTAAAAAGTCAATTGAAAATTGATAAAGAAGGAAGTCTTGCCTTTCTTTTCTAGCCAAATATGCATTTTATTTAAGTATCTTACATAGGCCTGTAGAAAAATCTAGTTAATCAAAAAAACAAAACTACCAATTTTATTTTGAGAGTTTAAAAAATATAAGTGTTTCAAACACTAGAATTAAATATCTTTTAAAATATTTAGAATATGTAAGTTTGACTTGTTTTCAGTATAATGACAATTGTATTGTTTCCAGTACACTTATGCCCAGATACAACTCTGCAAAAATTAGCCTTGATTGTTACAGGAGTAACACCTTTTCCTTGCTCCCTGTTTCTATGAGGAAGGATGTGTCATAAGCACAATCTGAGCCTCTCTTCACTCCTAGGGAAGAGAAGTGACTGATCTGATTGGTGATTTTGTAAAGAATAGTTGGGTAGACCCTTGGGAGTAGCTATCGGGAGAACATACTCACAGAGAGCTCATATTCCGCTCTGCTTCCCTAGTATGCCTAGCACTGGGTGGATAAATTGGCTTAAGCCAGAACACCTGACTCCTTCACCAATCTATTTCTCTAGCCTGGACTCTATTAGTAATAAAAGTAATATTCTGCTTCCATCTTTCTCCTTGTTTTAATTTTCAAGTTGTTCAGAACCCAAGCAAAAAAGAAGGGTGCCATCTGAGAGTACTTCAGCAATCCAATATCTTAATTAATTTATTGAAGTGGAGATTGCTCATTTTCCCAGTTTTGACTTAAAAGGGCTGCTTAAATTTGAGCTTCTTAAAACTATTAGAAATAAAAAAACCCTCGAACCTGAACCAACAGCAGATGTTCAAAATGAAAATAAGCCGACTTATCTGATCATGCTTATTACCCATTAAAAAAAAAAAAACTTCAAAGGCTTATAATTTCCTCCTTATAGATGCCATAATTTATACTTTCAGTCCTACTTCCTACTCCCACCCTATACTCCAGTGACACTAGAGTGCTGAATATTTTCAGAATATACATTACTTAGACTTCTATACCTTTGCTTACACTATCCTTCAACCTGTTCCTTCCACCCTACTTTTCTGCTGGATCATTTAACTTAGGGATCAGCAAACCACAGCCAGTAGACCAAATCTGCCTATTTTTGTAAATAATTTTGTTACTGGCACACAGCCATGTTCATTCATTTATAGATTGCTTTTGTGCTACAACAGCAGAGTTGAGTACTTGCAATAAAGACCATATGGCCCACAGAGCCTAAAATATTTACATCCAGCCCTTTACAAAAAAAGTCTGCCAACCCCAGCTTTCAGTCAATCCTTTGAAGCCTAGTCATTTCAGATTCTTCAAATCAAAATTAACTGCTGTCTCCTAAGCCTTTCCATTATATTATGCCATCTCTAATACTTAACATCCCTGGTAACTGTGAGCTCTTTAAAAGCAAAGAATTCCTAGTGTAGGAATTAGCTTTTTTACCCAACTCACAGTTCCCACCTCTCCCTATCCTAATCACGTTTTTAGGGGAAGTATTCTGGAAGAAGCTTCTGCCCTTTTCTCTACCCCTTATTCATCCTACCAAAGGAAAGAGGAATAACTAGTATCGGCAACATGCTGATAGTTGTTCCTAGTGGAATGGATTAATGTTTTAAAGGTCATTTTTCATGCACGTTCAAGCCTACCGTTCATTCTGCCTAGATGGTCCTACCTACCTATAAGCAAACCACATGGGGTAGAGCTTCCTTGTATTGTAGAAGAGGCCTGCAGCTCTAGCTGCTCTGTCTTTGATAGGTTGGTAAGTTCAATTCAGGATGATATTGTCTTAATTCTGGCTTCAGCTACAAGCCAGGTTCTTCAACACAACCTTACCATCTAAAAAGCTAACATTTTGATCCCTGATTCCTAAGTCTGTTTCTAGTTCAGAACCTGGTTAAGGAAGAAACATAGAATTACACTCCCATCAACTAGCACACAGTAGGACTCAAGATATTTGATGACTGACTGGCAACAGTAAATTAACTGGAAAAAATCAATCTTTTAAACTGTGTAACACACTAATGCTACATACCATATCTTACTTGATGAACTTAATTAGGAAAATATGTTTTGAAGGGAAAAAGAAACAATTTTAGAGTTCACATTCAGTGATTCAAACCAAGCCCATCCTATTTATCTAATTTATCTCTCAGCATTTTGTTGCTATCAAGTCTCAGCTTAATTAACATATAAAGTAATCATGGATATTATCAATTCAAAAAAGTATTCTCCATCTTATTATCCATGTATAAAACAAACATCCCTAGATACCACACCCTTCCAATTACTGCTCTATACATCTGTTCTTCCTCAAAATGTAGCTTCTCAAATGGTTTCTCCTCTTCCACGCATCTTAAATACTTTCTAACCTATTACAATATAGCTTCCATCCCTACCACTCTGCTGAAGTTTATCCGGTCAAGGTCACTAAGAACTTCCATGCTGCCAAAAACAATGCACATTTCCCTGTTTAACAGTACTTGACATCTCATCAACATATAACAATCCCTCCTTATTTTAACACTCTTCACTCAGATTTGGTAATACCATCTCTCCTGGTTTTCCGACATAGCCAATGGCCTTACTTTTCAGTGTAAAAGTCCAGTGGCTTTCCTTTGAGGCTCCTCTTCCTCCATCCAAGGAATGCTAAGATTCCTTAAGACACGGTACTGAGTACTCCTCTCTAGTTGTACTATCCCTTACCCTTAGGTGGTCTCATCCATTTCAAGGATTTAAATATCACCTTTATGCTGGTAATTCCTTAATTTATATTTTTAGCCCAGAAACCACTACTATATAAGTATTATAGCACCTTTCATAAAAACAAAAGATAGTGAACATTTAAGGACAGCTCTAAATCTATTATCTGTAGATTTCCATCTATGAAAAGTGAAATGACTCGTGCCTAAGGTTATAACAATAGAGGCTAAAAAGGAACTATGTTCTTTCAATTCTTAATCCTTTTTACCATTTGTGAAGACTTAGCCCCTTGTCCCTAAACTGTTTACTAAATAGTTTACCATTTAAATATGAAGACTACTGGACAAAGTTTTTTCCCTACATACACACCTTACACATAGCCATCAGAAAAGAACTGGCCAATCTGAATTAACAGAGAAAGTCTCAAACTAGTTTTTCAAGAAATATTTTAGAAAAGACTCTAGGATACAACTGAATTTTAAAGGAGACTGAGGATGCAGGCAGGGTAGCTGTTATGATTAATAAGATACTCAAGAATTTGGAGCCATGTGTACAAAACAGAAGTAAAGGCAGATGAAAGTGGCTGGGCTGTCTAAAGAAGAAACTAGGCAAATGAACAGGGAAGAAGCCTGGTGGACTATGGTCAACTCACTGGATATGGTTAGGAGCTTTTGTTTGATGAAAAAAGACAAATGGGAGATACTACTGCTTTGTAAAGTACAAAATCAAAGCAGCTATTCCAAATAATGATTTAATATAGGTTATAAGCTAGACTGAAGGACAGTAAAATCAATGATGCAGATACTGATATAAACTAGAGTCTTACCTAAATCGGCCCAAGTGCTTAACACTTCATCTGAAAAACTGAATCCAAGAGATATTGTAAAGAAAATAATAATAACTTGGTAATAGATCAAGGTAAAGAAAAAAGAAAAACAAAGAAGCAAATATAAGTAAGCAGGGTTGTTGCCAATTAATGGCAAAACTATATAAAAGGAAAGGAGATATAGAAAAGTGATTCTTCATTGTAAGTTGTTTTCTAGAAAACATAAAAATCCTCAAAACAAATTTTTAATTAGCTTTATTAAGAGCAAAGTGCCACTCTTCAAATACAAATATGGCATTGTTACCTTAATTAGTTTCCTAATGGTAGCAGTAGGTTGGTCTGGGCCTATTCACACCCTCTTATCTATATTCTGTGGTGAATAAAATACACACACACACCCAAAAAAGAAGGAATATTATCAAAAAAGAAAAAGATAGAAACTCTAAACCTCAATAACGTATGATATTATAATTGAAAAACTGGATTTACCAAAAAGGAAGAAAAAATTGCACATCCAAAAATCTACATGCCTCTGTTGCTCCTCCCAAGACTGCACAGTGGTAGAAGAATTAAACATCAGGATTGAAAGATAAACCAGGGGAGCATGGAGGATACATAATAACTACTTCTGGTGACATAACAGGAACTTATCACAGTGCCCAGCCAAACAGGGAGGGATACACAAGGGATACACACATGTAACCAGCCAAGGGAAGTAGCACGGACAGGAAGAGACAGCACCACACAGAGAGGAGAATACATGTGATATGCCCAGACCAGCATACAGCCTGTTTCTAACATATGCAAATATACGAAATTAATATACTGCTTGAACCCAAGGGTGGCAGAACTTCCAAGTATACAATAATCCAAGAGTACACAGAATTTCAAACTTTACATGCAAAATTCACAATGTGCCTATTTTACAGAGAAATTTGGATATGTGTCTTTACCACCCAACTACTCATGATCATCATAGATTCCATTTGCCTGATACATATTATTAGATAGTGCTTTAATTCACATCTTTTTTAATGGATAAAAAATTTGCTAGTGCCTGAAAAGACAGTTCTGCAAAGTTTTCGGGTAGTTGACCCATTCATACCAGTTCTCATCAAATCCAGATTTCTAAGTAAATCTACTCTTCCAGAATTTACATAGCAATAGTGACAAGATGAGGTAGAAGTTGGTGGAAAAATAAAAGAGTAGGAGGCAAGAAGCAGCCGGAAAGAAGTGTCAAGTTGATTATCTAGAACTTTATTTACCTGGACTATCCCAGCTTTAAGTGTTATAGCTCTATGAAGTGCTCCCGTAACTTCTTCAGAGGTTAAAAAATAGAGGAAGAGAATATCCTCTGCCCCTGATACTGCTGATTATCAATGGGGCAGGTAGTTTGGAAAAGTCTACTCTGCAAACACCTGCAGAGTGTAGAACTCTAACACAGTGAGTTGGTTAACAGGAAGAGTACAGAGTGTAGGTACCAACAAAGAGTAGGTTCAAGATGATATAATATGATACAGATTTTTTTTTAATGAATTTAAACGAATTTCTTGTATTCAGCTACTACAAAGCCAAAACATTCCTTGCAACGTAGCACGGCATCAAATGTCTTTTGCTTTTCTTATACATAAAAAGCGAAGATCAAGCTAAGTGATTATACTGTGATTCTTAAACTCCATGACTCTACGGCTCAAGAATACCCTAGAATATAGATCTTTCAAGCCCTTACTATCTTTTTCTCTAACATGCCTCATGATCTCTTCATTATTCATCAGCATTCCCACCAGAAAGAATCTACTGGCAAAAACATAAAGCTCAAAGCTTTTAATAACCTGTATAAATAATAATAACAGCAAATGTTTACGGAATGTTTTCAATATGACAGACACATATTAACATATATCAACACAATTAATTTTCGAACAACCTCATTATCTTCAATTTACAGGTAAGAAACTGAAGTGCAGAGAGGTTAAGTAACTTGTCCACCCTGGTAGGTGGCAACAGCTAGAGAGCTAGAGTTCAAACACAGGTAGTCTAGCTCCAGTGCCTATATTCCCATTCACTATATTACGTCATTCAAATAAAAGATTTGGGGAATAAAAGATTTGGGGAAAGCTATCAGTTTGGTTAGTATCAACAGATTTGAAATAAGTGGTACCAAGGTAATCAAGCCTTGGCTGGAGTCACTACACTATAAAACTGTGCTGTCCAATGTGGTAGCCATTTGCCACATGAGGCTACTAAGCACCTGAAATGTAGCTAGTCCAAACTGAGATATGCTATAATAACTGATTTCAAAGACTTAATGTTTTAAAAAGAATGTAAACTAACTCAACAATTTTATATGGATTAATATTAAAATATTTTTAATATATTGGGCTAAATCAAACATGCTTTTTTAATGTGGCTACTAGAAAATTTTAAATAATATATTTGGCACCCATTTTATTTCTACTGGACAACAATGGTATGTTGGAGTTTACAGAATGATTCTTATCAAATCTTCATTGTTTTATTGTTGTAACCTTAGGCAAAACAGTTACACTGGTTACACTGATCATTAACTTCTGTATCAGAAAAATAGGGTTTAAAAACAGTCCTGACACCTCATGTTCAGATTTTGTTATCTAAATCTATTTTCCACTAAAAAGAATGGAGGGCTCCTTGGAAAAATGGCTGATGTCAGGGCTGGGACATGTGAAGTACAAGATGAACATGGAATATCTTGTTTGGGCAGGAAGGAAGTGCTCAAAAATAATCATTGGGCAGGGAGGGGTTGGGGAGACATGTGATTTGTCAAAAACACTGGAACAGCTTGATGGGGCTCCCACTGGCCAGACCTGGGACAATTTGGAAATCAAAATAATGACAGTAATGGATTTAACCACTGAATAAAATAAGAACCCATGAGTTCATACAGATGAAAATAACTAACAAAATAAATAAAGGAGGAGATGGGATAGACTGCTTTATGACAGAATATCAGCTACTAGTTACAGAATGATGAAGCTAGAAAAATCATGAATGGATGTTAAAACTTGTGGGTAAAGTTTTGATGAGACTATGTAAATATCCTGTTCCTCAAAGTATTTTCCCACAAATTACATATTAATTACAAAAGGACAAATAGTAACTTTCAGGGAGAAATATGGAAAATACCACATTAACCAAATTTTCAAAGCTACCATCACCAACACTGGGACAAAACAACATTATGAATCTCAAGATATGATGTATTAAGAAGAACAGAACATCTCTTCAGAGGTATTCCTGCCAAAAATGCATAACCAATCTAATCATGAGGAAACAACAGACAAATTCAAATCGAGGGACATTCTACAAAATAACTCTCCTGTACTTTTCAAAAATGTCAAGGTCAAGAAATACAAGAAAGGCCGAGGAAGTGTTCCAGATTTAAAGAGACTAAAAAGAGATATGACAACCAAATGCAATGTATGATCCTAGCTGGGGGGAAAAGCTTATAAAGTAAAATGGATAAAATCTGAATATGGATTATGAATTCAATAACAGTATCATTAATAGTATGTCAATGTTATATTTCCTGGTTTTAATAACTATACTGTGGTTAGGTAAGCCAACGTCCTTGGCTTTAGGAAATATAACTGAAAAATTTAGGGGTAAAGAGGCATCATGTCTCCAAATTACCCTCAAATGGTTCAGAAAAAAAAAAAAAGATATAGATATAAGGCAAGAATGATAAAGCAAATACTGCAAAATGTAATACAATTGGTGAATGTGGGTGAGGGTATAGAGGAGTTCCTGGTACTATTTTTCCAACTTTTCTTGTAAGTTCGAAATTATATCAAAATTAAAAGTTAAAACAAAACAGAAAACTTATTTCCCAGATCAAATATCCTAATAGACTACACAAGTCCTGATAATGTTTAAAAATATACTAATGCATTTCTTTTATCCTGGACTTGAGTTTGCTTTAAACTTTATGATTTATCAGATACTAATTATATATTCCATATATAATTCCATAAGATCCAGGACTATATCTGTTATCACTCAACATGCTGAGTACTAGGATACTATTTATTATAACCAATAAGCACTCAAACATTTGTTAGATGAACATATTCAAAAGTATAGCATAGTACAGGATGACTACAGAGAAAAATCAAATTGTAAAAAGCACCACATTGTAAATAAAGCTATTAATTGGGACATACAGCTTACAGGACAATTCTTCAATTATAAAAAAGAAAAACCAGGATTAAATCACAGAGTAGCCATAAACCTAACCTAAAGAGATGAGTTCCACAAATAGAGAAAGGTAAATATCATTTTCCATATCAAGAGTTAAACATCTTAGCTAACTACAAGCAGTCATGGCAAGGAAAATGAACTTTTTGCTCATAAAATTAGAATATTTATATATGTTATTTAAAAAATGAATGAGATTACTTTAAAGATTTAGGCTAAGAACTGAGATTTTAAAACTTCACTACTGGCTCAATACTAATTTGCTGTAAGGCCCTGAGACACTGCTTACAATTTCCATATTTCATTTAAAAATAAGACTTGTGGATCATTTTCTTCCCCAAAGGCAGAAAGAATATTTTATAAAAATAATTTCATCCAATAAGAGCAATGAATATTCAATACAGAAGTACATATATATATTCACACACATACACACATGCAAAGTAAAAAGAATACAGCTTTTTTCAAATATATTTACAAAGTAATAGCAAAAGGTAACTTAAAATAGTTACACAAAATACATTTAATCCCAATTCATACTGTGAGTAGGTGCTTCACATATAGACTACTGAAAAAAACCCAGTCAACCAGTGTATATCCTGTTTAAGAGAGTTTTATTGTTTATTTAAAAAACAACCATGATAAAAACAAACTATGAGATGGATCTTCCTAGGTCTCCTGACTAGGACTGGGACTGTGGGAAACAATTCTCAAATATAGTTAGAGCTCAGGAAAAAATTTTCTTTCAAATGCCATACAAGTGTATACTACATTAAAAATGTAATATAGAGACTGCATATTAGACACACAGTATTAACACAATTTTCAATGTCTTCCAATCCTACTTGAGTATCCAAGTAGGTAAGACAGAAAGACATCCTATTTCCCTTTTTTCCATCAAATCCAATTAATTTTGTGTTTAATTAAAATTCGACTATTTTTCAAAAGCACATATATTTTTGTGAGACAAAGCCATACTTAATGCATCTAAACAAGCAAGATGAGAAAAAAGAAAAACCAAAGTATTCTAAAATATAAAAATTGTCCAAAGACACCGTCAAATAACTGTGCCTCGGCAAAACTTAACACAATAGTATCTCGAGCCAGTGTTACAATGCTATCATCCTGCCTGATTCTAACTGAACGAACTCAACAATTTTCAAACAGGTTGTCAGTGGAAGAGATCTTTACATAAGCAATTATAAAAACAGGGTCCATTTTGTATTCGGGAAGCACCAGCAACCCTTGGCTTAAAATTTTTATATAAGAATACCGTGAGGGTTTTTTTACACTTTTTAAAAAGAGATAAAATCACTTATGAATACCTGACTAAAGCTATTTCCTAGAACGTTTCCTTAGAGAAGAACAAAACATATTTTAAAGGGTAAAACAGTGAATTGCTTTAACATAACTTAAATGCCCCTACTCAGAGCAAACTTCCTTCTCGTACGTTTTCCTATATCCACCGTATTCTGCAGTGCACATTTCTGATTTGAAGTTGTACTAGTTTATCCTACCACGATCTCCTTTTCACTAGTGAAAAACAAGAAAGATCTTCAGGCGCTAACCAAACAAATCTGAGGGGGCTTGGGGAAAAGGGGCGCGAGGTGGCGCAAGAACAGATGGAAACAGGTTAAGAGAGTTGTTTTCTTAGGGCACTAAGGTTACTCCTCAACTCCAAATGCCAAGATTTAACTGTCAGTCGAGCAAGCTGCTGCCACTATCCACTCCTTAGACAATGCAACCTTCCCTCTACCTCTTCTCCTACTCTCCCACCCATCAACCCCTTCCAAAACAAACACAACACACCCCATCCCATAAACCGCGTTATCCCCTCGGTGCCCACTCGGTGTTATCCAACCTGCTGGATAACAGCTCCACGCACACGTCTTACTCAGACAAAATAGCGACGGCGGCAAGGTGGGGAGGTCCCACCACCTCCCGCCACCCCCGAGCAACCCGCAGAATGACAGCCCGGAGCCCAGAAGTTTGAAGCAGAAAGATTCCGACCCAACCAAAAGGGAAGACGGAATTGCAGAACGGGGATAGGAAGGAGTTGGGGAGGGCGATGTGCGTGTCTGTGCAAGGAAAGGTCCATCACATGACAGTAAAAGAGGACCCGAGTCTTCGGGGCGTCCGCGAGGAGAACGGGGGGGTTGCCGTCGCCATGGCAACACCCCCCCCCTCCGTTCAGACTTCCAAAGAGGGAGGAAGAACTTCAAATCCCAACCGTCAGCGCTCGAGCGGCTCCTTCTTAAAGGAGTACACACGGCGCCGCCGCCGCCGAGCGCGAGAGGGCAGAGTTGGGCGCCCCCGCCCCTCGGGCGACGCCCCCGCCGCCCCTCGCCCCCAGCCGGCTCACCCGCGGCCCCCGCCCCGCGAGCTCCCGGGGGTCGTTCAGATCCCCGTCCCCGGGAACCCGGTCGCGTCGGCCCGCCCGGACCCCGGCGGCAGAAGGGGGTGTGTGTGCGCCCGGCGGGGGCGCGGACCAGCCCGCCTTCCTCCCGCCAGCTCTGCCCGCCGGCTCCTCTCCGGCCGGGCGCCGACCCACCGGCCCGCTTCCTCCCTCTTGACAGGGTGGACGGCGAGCGGCCAGGGGCGCCGAGGAGTTTCGGGGAGAGCGCAAGCGAGCCGTTTCCTCGGGGGCTCGGCGAGCGGGTCCGAACTAATAGTTCCCGGGGAGCCAAAGAGCTGAGGAGGGGAAAGGAGCGCGGACCGCGCCGGGCGAGGAGCCCCCAGACAAAAGGCGATCGCCGGATCCGCCGCGCCGCCGCCGCTCCCATCTCGCTCCCCCAATGAACTGACCCGAACGGGAGATTCAACTAAACCCCTCTGCCACAAACTCCTCGGGCTGCGGCAGCCGTCGCCGCGCAGAGCCGGGGCCCCGGCCCGTGTCTCTCTTACCTACACAGTGCATGAGGCGGTGGCGCCAAGAGTCGAGTTCCCGCCGGAATCCTCTCCTCTCCGCCGCGCACCGAGGGCTCCGGCACTGAGCGGCGGCGGCGGCGGCGGCGGCGGCGGCGGCAGCAGCGGCGGCGGCAGCGGCCATTCTCTCTCTTCCCTTGTCCATCTGCGTCCCGCGTCACGCGCCCTCATTTACATACGAGCGGCGCAGGCACGAGGCAGGGGCGCGAGCCCTCGGCGCGAGCCCCGGAGCGCGCGCCCCCCGGAGGGGGGTTGATTGACACGTGTCACACTACCTTCCCTCTGCCCTTCCCTCCCCCTCCCACCGCTCCCTCTGGGAGAGGCGGGGAGGGAGCGTGAGGAGAAGGAAGCAACCTGCCGCTTCCGCTGACCCCGCCTCCCCATCTACTCCCCTCTCTCCCCTCCCCCCGGAGTTTACTCAAGCGAGCCATACCGCTCCCGCCGCCCGCGAAAACCCTGAGCAGGAGCCAGAGGCTCGGAGCCCCGCCAGGAACCGGCGTGCTAATGGAGCGGACTAGCAACGCTTCCTTTCTGTCTTCGCGACGCGAGTCCGGACTCCCGGAGACTTCACTTCCCAGGTCTCCTTGCGCTGGGGCCCCGAAGCGGAGCTTGCCGCCGCGGCGCGGTGCATGCCGGTTCTTGTAGTCCACCAGGGATGGGCACGTTCCCGTACCCTTCGCACACTTGGGCTTGCAGCCTGGCCTTCGGCTTCTCAGCTCTGTGCCGCTTGTGGGTTTAGCGCTCAGGACAGTGCGCTGCGCGCGTTGCGGGGTCTGACCCAGCCACCTTAACTTCCTTAGGATCCACGATAGAAAGGCGGTGGAAGCCGCTAGAGTTGTCGGTATCTTGAAGGTTCGGGCTGCGCTTTGTGCTTTAAGTGCTGGAAACTTTTGGGGGTCACTGTGATCTCGTCGCTGCTGGGAAGGAACAAGCCGGTCATTCGGCTGCATCCGAAATAACTGCCAAATGTCCAGAGAGAGAACCCACAGTAACTTCAGTTTCCAGGGCGATGACATCTCGGAAAGCGAGAATATTTGTAAAGATTAGGGAAAATTTGCGGGGCTTTTCACCGGAAATCGTTTACGGGGGGCTTGGATGTGGCTGGGTGAAAACTCCAAAAGGGGACACTTTTATGCTCCGCAAAAAGTAAACTCCTGGAGGACAGCGACCCATTGAGTCTTGTGTACCGTGTCGTCTTTCACTTGCCTAACCCTAGTACAGTGCGCGGCACGGGACTTAGCACTTAAATGTTGTGGAATGAATTCTGCGCTGAGCTAGAGAAAATATTTCTTCAGAGAGAGAGAAAGCTTTTGATTAGATATAAACTCCAATGACATTTTTAACTTTTGCACCACAGTGATTGTGCATGCACTTCTGTATACGTGCAGGGGGCCGAACCGAAGCTATGACACACAGTTTGCCGAGAAGTACTGTGGATTACTGGGAATTTATGCACAAGTCTGTGGGAAGTATGTTTTAATTCTTCTTGGAAACTTCTGTGAATTCTGAATTCAGTTCCATCCTCCCTGTTTTGTGGCTTATCCTTCCTTATCCACCTCCACCCCTTTTTTTTTTTTTAACTTCCTAGGAAAAAGTAGTCCTTGCTCATCGTTACCTCCTCAATACTGAATACGTAGTTTTAAATTTTCAAAAATTAAAAAAAAAATGAAGTTTGAAATCTCATAATCATCTTTTTTAGAATGGACACAGTTGGAGAAGCAAGTGAAATCACTAGTGAAGGTGCTTTTGGAGTTATCAGTGGATGGTTTCAGTTGTGGATTCTGCTGGTGTTGTAATTGCTAAGATGATCAGCCTCTGTAGATTTTCTATCTCAGTACTCTACATTGGTTAGGATGGGCTAGGTTATGGTGCAGTAACAAAGCATCCAAGAGTTTTAGTGGCTTAAAAACAACAAAAAAAGTTATTTCCTGCTCATCTGTATGTTCATCTCTGGTAGAAGGAAGGGAGAGGCTGGGGAGAGCATCACTCCATGAGATTCTCACCAAGCAACCAAATGGCTTAGGGAGGCTCCAACCAATCTCTGGAACTTCCTCACTTACATGATAGGCAAAAGGAAGATGAATGGCAAACAGGTTCTTTCTGAAAGTGATACAAGTCAATTTCACTCACATTTCATTGACAAAAGCAAATCATATGGGCATGCTATCTTCAAGGGAGCAGGAAAGTAATCCTACCATTTGCCCAGAAGAAAAATTTACTGGTGAACAGCACCAGTGATTACTACAATCCATCCTTCTAGTCACCAATATACATATCACTCTCCTTACACTACAATATACATTCATTCCTATCACAAGTGGAACAATCCAAAAGTTCTATTCAGTAATGGCATTAATCTCAAAGTCCAGCATCTCTGGGTGATACTTGATAGTCCCTGTATTAGAACAGGAGAAAAACTTCTGTTGTTATAAAGATCTGAAAAGAAAATATCTATCCTCCCTGGTTACACACACACACACACACACACACACAGACACGTGCACTCAACAAACAAACACTGGTGGGACAGGAACAGAACAACCATGGTAAACATTTCTGTTTAGAAAGGGGAAGAATGGGAGGCATGCGTGAATAGCTTTAGCAAATATTTTACGACAGCTAGCGTGGATTGCCCACTTTCCAGCCTCTAACATCACTTTCCTCGCCACCACCCACTGAGCTTCTAAGTCATAGCTAAATATTTTAGATTTTCTATCATAACTGTACTTCCTTCTGGGTACCAAATTCTATGTTAGTCAGAATGGGCTCGGTTATGCTCCAGTAACAGAAACCCCAAATCTCAGAGGTTTAATACAAAGATTTATTTCTTACTTAAACTATATGTTCTCCAAAACTCAGTAGTGGGGAGGAGAGGAAGAACTGTTCTATGTCCACTCAGGGACCCACGTTTATGGGGCCCCACCATCTGAAAGTTCTGCAGTCAGCATGACAAGAGAAAGAAGATGCCAAAGCACAGTCCAGCTCTTAAAGACCTGCCAGAAGTGAAATATTTCACTGGGTGAAGGAAATCATATGGCTATGCCTAACTTCAAAGGAGTGATATATCAGATAGCTTTGAGGACATAACAAAGCACCTCAGAACTTAAAAGCTTATAACATCAACTATTTATTTAGTTCATGATTCTATGGAATAGCAATTTGTGTTAGGCTCAGCCAGACAGTTCTTCTGGCCTGGCCTGGGCTCACTCAGGTGTTTGTGAATAGCTGCCTGTCAACAAGGCAGCTCTGTTTCTGAGGGTGAGCCGTCAGCTGGGACAACAGAACAATCAATCCAGGTGTCCCTCATCATCAGGAGGCTAGCCTTGGCTTGTTCACATGGTGGCAGTCACAGGGTTCAAAAAGAGCAAGCCCCAATGCACAAGCGCTTTTTATTTTTTAACATCTTTATTGAAGTATAATTGCTTTACAATGGTGTGTTAGTTTCTGCTGTATAACAAAGTGAATCAACTATACATATACATATATCCCCATATCTCCTCCCTCTTGGGTCTCCCTCCCTCCCACCCTCCCTATCCCACCCCTCTAGGTGGACACAAAGCACCGAGCTGATCTCCCTGTGCTATGCGGCTGCTTCCCACTAGCTAGCTATTTTACATTTGGTAGTGTATATATGTCCATGCCACTCTCTCACTTCGTCCCAGCTTACCCTTCCCCCTCCCTGTGTCCTCAAGTCCATTCTCTATGTCTGCGTCTTTATTCCTGTCCTGCCTCTAGGTTCTTCAGAACCTTTTTTTTTTTTTTTTTAGATTCCATATATATGTGTTGGCATACGGTATTTGTTTTTCTCTTTCTGACTTACTTCCCTCTGTATGACAGTCTCTAGGTCCAGCCACCTTCGCTACAAATAACTCAATTTCGTTTCTTTTTATGGCTGAGTAACATTCCATTGTATATATGAGCCACATCTTCTTTATCCATTCATCTGTTGATGGACACTTAGGTTGCTTCTATGTCCTGGCTATTGTAAATAGAGCGGCAATGAAAGCATTTTTTAAGTTTTGGCTTGGGTTACATTTGCTCCAGGCCCATTGGCTAAAGCAAATCATATGGCCAAGCCCAGTGACAATATGGGGAAATAGATCCTACCTCTTAACAGGAATAGCTGCAAGACACATTACAAAGGGGTATGGAAAGAGGGAAAGAAATAATTTGTGCCCACTTTTCAATCTACTGCATGAGGAAAGTGCAATGCTACCATGTTCCCACAAAGCAGGGGAAATAGAAGTATTAACGAACAGAACTAATGAATATCGTATCTATAGAATTTCTGGGAGAAGGGGAAGATCATGGCCAGATACAATGAAATACACAAATAGAGTTAACTTTGGAATTCAGCTTGACTTTGAAGAGCAAAGACTTTTCCATGGCAAGTATCACAGAGTATGTTGTAATAATCCAAAAACTCGATGTTCGTGTGAGCTCAGTGAACATAATGATAGAAGTCTGGCTGATTCACCTTTGTATTTTCAGCATCTAGCGCTGTTCCAGGCACTTAGTTGATGCCTAATGTTTATTGATTGATTTGACAAATGTTAGGGATATCTATAAAGACAAGGATAGAGAGGGGGTCATATCCAAGATTGTCTCCTACGCTGAAAATCTAGTTACTCACAAAGGAGTTTTAACATAACAAGAGATATATGATATGAAAATGTTAATGTTCCTCGGAAAGATGTTTTTGTTCTGTTGTCTATTTCCAATACATATTGTATCATTGGTTTATTGCTGTGTAAAACGCCAGTCTATAACTTAGTAGCTTAAAAGAAAAACCATTTGTTATCACTCAAAAGTCTATGGGTCAAATGGGCAGTTCTGCTCAGTTGGTGAGGCTCTGCTGGTTTTGACTGGGATTTCTAATGCTGGAAGCTGCTTGATCTAGGATGGCCTCACTCTGGTCTGGAGTTTGGCTCCCTGTTTGCTAGGTAAAAGGAATGACTGAGCCATGCATCTCATTATCCAGTGACTAGCTAGAGCTTATTTATTTAGTGACAGCATATAAAGCATATAAAGAGGGTAAGCACTAATGTGTAAGTGCTTTTCAAGTCTTTGCTTGCATTTCCTTGCTTGCTACTCTCCCATTAAACAAAGCCAATCATAAGATCAAGCCCAAAATCTGAGGGAGAATACTAACTAACGGCATGGATACAGAAAGGTATCACCAAATTAGGGTCATTACTTCAATCAAACCACCATAAATATCCATCCAAGTTCACTATTATCCACTAAAGCTTATAAGCACCTCTATAGAGTATCAAGTATACATATAAGCGGCTGGGAAAATTACATTTCTTGATTTATGAGATCATTTGGCAGTCAATTCCCAATCTGGGGTACATTTTAGGAGAATATGATATAAACATACAAATAAATTGGAGTAGTTTGAAATACACATGTTTCCATAGTAAAGAAATATAAAATCACAGAAGTACATGACAAGAGATGTTTTTTGAGATACTAACCAAAAATGAAAGCTATTCTTTTACTTTGCAACAAAAATAAACAACCCAATATACTAATAAGATTGTAAAATACCTATTCAATTATGAATTATCAACATGTAACATAAAAATAATATACATTTTATAATTTAATAAAATATAAACATTTTTGTACAAATTAGATATTTGGAAGTATAAGGCATAGCCATTAGATGCCTTAATTAACTATAAATCATATTTCTGAGAAGCCATTTTTTGAGTAAACTTTATTAGCTGCTTTAAAAATATCACACTTTACTATATTTCCTTTAGTTCTGATCTATAATGCACTGCACTGATCAGAGATATAAAAATCAAGACAAACTTGATCAACCAATTATTAGGACATGGAACATAGCCCCTTCCAGAAAATTTCTAATCAGCCACATAATCATATTATGCTAAATTTTATGCAAACATGTTAGATTCATCCATGTTTATGAGCCAAAGATTTTTCAGTACTGTTTTTTCTTGTGGGAGTTTGGACTCTAAGGACACCATTACCTCAGATATACATGCTGATGCATTTAATTTCAATACTCTAGTTAAATAATTAGTTAAATAGATGAGCGATTTTGTCTTCTTGATACATTTCCAAATATTATCAACATCTTTTTTGTACATTTTATAGGGAACAATGATAAGATTTCAAAGGAGGGAATAAAAATTGAAGAAGCAGAGATATAATGCTGATGTACTTCATTTCTTCTACTGTAATGTCTATTTCCTATTCCCAGGCTGTCCTTAGTGTACATAAAAATGGACATGATAGTTGATTCAATATGGTCACTCATCTCAGGGGCGTATCTCAGATTTTTGTTCTCCATGTTCTTTGTTTAGTTCAACCATTGGATATTTTTAAATACATTTTAAAAACATTACTATTACACCCTGTAACCTCTTCATATTAAATATCTTATAGTTGGATACAATTTTCCCTGTATTAGGAAGACTCAGGCCCTAAACTCTCAGGATAACCAATACTGAAATTAGGGTGAGCATGTTTTCTTTTCTTTTCTTTTCTTTTTTTCTTACAAAATCATACACCTTTGAGCTTGGCATCTGAATTGAATAAATTTACCATCTATTTTCTCTTACATCCAGGCAGATGTTAATAGGATCTGATCTATCACTACTCTTTTTGTGTGCACTTGAAATTACTTCTGTAGCCTAACTCATTATTATCACTTTCATTTTCAGCCTTTTAATAAAATTTCAATGTATTATATGCTTAATGATGGCAATTTGATCCAATTTAATCCAATTGCATAGTTCAGTATCAAAGTCAAATAAAAATGTCATCTACAGCACCCAGTCTATTACAGTTTAGGAAGAGTACGTGTTGTCTAGGTCAATCCCCTACTTTTTCAGATAGGGATACTGAGGCCCAGACAGAATAAGCAATTTATGTAGGTTACACAGCTTACAAGCAGTAGTACCCAAACTAAAGATCAGATTTCCTGATTCCTAATATTGAATTTTTTTTGCTATAATAATAGCCATGATTTGTTGAGCAGGTACGTATGTTATTAATTCATTTAACCTTTCCCATAACCCTATGCAATAAGTACTATTATTAATATCCACATATCACAGAGAAGGAATTATGAATTGGACCAGAGAAGTTAACTTGTCCAACTTCACTCAGCTAGTTAGTGATAGAACTGGAATTTGAATCTGTCTTTCCAAATTTAATGACTGCTTTACACTGGGAAGCAGAAAAGAAGTTAATAATGTTGCCTTGTTAAAAGTCAGAAATTGAGGAACCTGGACTTTATATGATTTTCATGAAGGGCTCCTCATTATTTGAGTGAAGATAGTGACACAAACACAAAAGTATGGTCCCCCAGTATTTAATATATCATTCAGCCAAACCGGGGTTTTTGCCGCCCACTTTCTCATATTTCCATGCTGTCTACTGTCATGGAGCTCGTCTAATACTCCTTTCTATGCTCTTAAAGCATGTTTTTTATACTTTTTCTCATGGGTTTTTATCATATTCTTCCATATATTATAGTTATTTGTGGATGTATCTTTTTATTCCACTCTATCACCTTGTTGATTGTGAAGTCAAGGCCTGGGTATTCATCATTTCTTTATACCTGTATTCTACACTTTGTTGATACCAAAGAGGCTTTTGTTAAGTTGAAATAAAAGGGTAACAAATTGGGATTTTTAAAAGAAAGCATGAAAGATATAGGACTTCTTTCACCCCCACCAACATTCTCAAGACCTACACATAAATCCAAACTTATTTTTCACCCCTGATGTCAAGACAGTGACAAAAGGAGGTGGCATGTTTGCATTTTACAGAGGTTATATTTCAAACCCAGAAATAATCATTTGGCCTTTCAGTGTGTTGAAATTCCTCATACAAAATAAACCACAATGTCTTGCATGAATAAAACAAATCACTTTACCTACTAAAATGTCTTAGGGAGCAGAAATACGAACAATTTGTGAATTTGAAAAATCTTTTCCATGCTGTTGACAATAGCTAGGATTGAGTCCTCAGTTCAAATATAGAAAATATTTATGTATTTTGATATAAAAATAGTACAAAATACTAATATTTCATGGTAAACAGGCCCAGCAATAAAGCTCTGAAGTAAAATCCAGTGGACTGAAGAAGTTTATCTTAAAATATTACCATAAAGAAGGTTTATTTAACCAGTGAAATATGGTAGTAGTGCATATTAATATCCGCCTAGAGAATAGATGTGAAATAAAGATAGAAAAGAAAGAAGCAATTAAATTATACTGTGATTTACCCTTATAAAGAAGAGATATGAATTAAAATATGAAGTTGATAAAACTTTAGTACCTTTTAACTTAGTAGTCAATATGTCAAAATTATACATTTGATGATTTAAATTATACTAAGATTTAAGTTATAATTAATAATCACTTATGCAACAGTAGAAGGTAAAAAATGGTCTAATATGATTCTATTGTAGACTTTCAAATTTAATAGGTAAAATCACCTGATCTTATTAATATACACTAAAGTTATTAAGCTCTAAACCAGAAACTTGAAAGAAAAAGAAATCTAAATATAAAACTCAGAAACCCTTTTGAATACCATTGGTCTCCACCAGTCTCTGTTTCTCCATTGTTCTCAGGAAATAGGAGAATCGCAAGACAGAAGGTAGAAGTGAGAAGGTGGCTAAAAAGCCTGGGAATTGGTTGAAAGAGTGTGTAAGGAGTGCTGAGAATCACCTCCTCCTCTAGACTCCTTCTTGACCATGTATGTGCAGCCAGGCCTTTTTATCCCAACTCCTAGAAGAGATTGGACATTCACTCTTTGGAGAAATCGGACCAGAGAGATTATGGATGTGAGGTCGCCAAGTTTAGTAGAGGGAGGGGTTAAAGTTGCAGACTGAACACAGATTATTAAGTAAAAGTTTGCTAAGTTTCCCCCCAACTTGCTCCTAGAATACCCATAACCAGAGTTACACCTTTTAGCAGGAAATTGGAGCTCTTTCTCAAGAGAAACTCAAAAGTCTCACAGAAGAGACTTATAGATGCTGACGTTTGAATATCTTCGTAATGAAAAGCTTGCCTTCTGTTTGATCACACTTCAGTAAAGCCCATCAGTCATAAGGCTCACCCATTTACACAGGGCATCCAAAAAATGTTTAAGGGTTTCACTCATAAATGTGCATTGGCAGCTAAGAGTCCTTAGACATTTGAGGTGAAAATCCAAAAGACAGAGACCAAAATAAGCAGATAAAAGGAATTCAAAATAAAACAAAGACAATGCAGGGAATATAAGAAAGCTTCCAAGTAATTATAATTAGCATCCTCAAAGAGATAAGAGAAGATATTGCATTATTAAAACAAGAATTACTTTGAAACAAGATGCTCTGGGAACAGAGAACAACAAGGAATCAAGAAAGAGCTCTTGGAAATTAAAAATATTTCAGATGAAATTAAGACAAAATTCCATAGAGTGTTGAGAGGTGAAGATGGAAAATTTCTTAAAGGTAGCATCAAAAAACCAAAAAGATGTAGAGACAGACAGTAGAAGATGTGAAAATTTCAAGATCAGTCTGGGAAGTCCAACATCTGACCAACCTGAGTTCCAGAAAGAGCCTACAGACAAACTGAGAGGAGGGTATTATCAAAGAAATAATAAAAGTTCCCAGAACTGAGGGAAATGAGCCTCTAGATTAAATGGCTTCACTCCAGGACAAATAATTATGAAATTTCATGATCTCAGGAATAATGAGACAATTCTAAAAACTTCTAGAGAGAAAATGTAGGCCATGTACAATGAATAAGGAATCGGAATAGTATCACACTTCTCAGCAAATGACAATGGACAACATCTTCAAAATTGTAACTAAAAATTATCTCCAATCTAGAATTCTAAAATCTGTCAAACGATCAGTCAGTTATGTGAATAGGGTAGATATTTATGGCTTGCAAGTTCTCAAAGCATTTACTTCCCATGTATTCCTTTTCAGGATGCTACTGGGGGATACGATTTCTTATAATTAAGGAGATAAGTAATCACAGAAACAGGGAATCCAACATAAAAAAGAGGTCAAAGGAATTCTTAAGGTGAGGAAGGACAGTTATAAATGAGAGCTGGCAGAAGACCCCAAAAGCAAGTCCAAATGCAGGATGGACTTGTTTTTGGATGTAGGATGATGGAGAAATCCAAGAAAGAATTTCCTGGGACAAAATGGAGCAGAAATTGTATAACTGGTTTGACTTGTGGAAAAATGAAAATTGGAAGGATGTTGGGGAGAGCAAAAAGAACTAGTATTAGGCACATAAGTAACTTAGAAAATGAAAGATCCTCAATGTATGTGACTGAATTTTTATCTTTGCTTCTCCAGTGTCTATGATAGTGCTTGGCATGGAAGAGGATCTCAGTGAGTGCTTACTGTATGGATAAGTGGATATGGATAAGATATGGATAAGATGGATGGATGAATGAATGAATGGATGAATTAATAATGTAATAATAATAATAATAAAATAATAATGACTTTGTGCCTTCCGCCACCTAACAGTTCCTTGAACATAGACAAACCTCTGTGAATGTTTATTGAATTTTGTGAATGTATATTGTTTATTTAATCATTTGTTAATCCCTTTAGTCAGATTTCTTAGTTTTGAAAAACAAATTAAACTTAAATTTGTTTGATTAAAGTAGGCTATTTTTTAAGATTCTGAAAAATTCCTGGTGATACCTTTAGTCACAGAATGAATCCAGGTACTCAAAAATAAACTGTTTCTCTCCGTCTTTTACCATTGCTTTCTTCTTTGTTGTTTCCGTTCTTAGGTCATATCTCCCAATGTGCTTGGCCAAGGTAACCACTAGTAGTTACAGCTTAATCCCCCAGATTAACAACACCTCTTTTTTATTAGTTACTCCAAAATACACAGCTTATTTAAAGTTGACCAACTTTTATCGACTTCTTGAGCCAATTATTGTGGCCAGGGGAATAGAATGTTCTGATTAGTTAGGCCTGGGTCCCATGACCAACTCTAGAACCATGGGTCAGCCTCATCCAAACCACATGGACTCAAAATCAGGGAGAGAGAGTTCCTCAAAGGTCACTATTACCAGAAAAAGGGAATGTAGATATCCAGACAGGCAAAACCAAATAGCTACTTTATTGAAAAAAATTCACCTACTTTACCCTGACCTCTATTAGAGAGATGAATATTCCTCCAAATAAGCCTTTCAAAACAGAAAATAGCATTTGAGATTGCTTGTTAAATATGACTTTGTATCTCTTTATATCTCATCTCTGACCTTTCTAACTTCTTGGCATGTAAATTGTAGACCAGCTCTGTTCAATAGAAACATAATATGAGACATAAATGTAAGCCACGTGTACAATTTAAAATTTTCTAGTGGCCATATTTAAAAAGTAAAAGTCATTTAAAAAATATATTTTATTTAATCCAATACATCTAAAACATTACCACTTCAACATATAATCAATATAAAAGTTTTAATGAGATATTTTACATTCTTTTTTCTGTACTCTTTGAAATTCTATGTGTATTTTACACTTGCAGCACATTTCAATTCAGATTAGCCACATGTGGATGAAGGCTACCATATTGGACAAAGCATTTCTGAACTGTGAAAGCTTTTATATTCTATCAAGTAAAGTCTTTATTCTTTCCCTCTGCCAACCAACTGCCTCTCTTAAAAACCATCTCTTTCCATTCTAATCATCTTTCTCCCTCCAATCAAATAGTACAATGCATCAAATTGGACAATGTTAATGAGGTCACAGTCTTATGATTTTGAAAAGGGAATAAAAAGAAGTGTTCACATATTTTCTACTTTTCAGGAATGAGAACTAAGATAAAATGGCAAATCACCCTGGTGCTTTCATTCAGCATGAGTTAAAGCAATGTGAAACAGATGATCACATCTTGATGACAATTACGGTACTACTTGGCAGGAAGAAGTGAAGAAGAAATTTGGCCTGGTACTATTAAATAGCTGCCCAGATAGGTTCTACAAGGAATAGAAAGAGTGAGAAGAATCAAATTACCCACATGCAGCTAATGAAACAGTTGCATCATGTTGGGGGAATCTCAATTGCTAAGATAGAATGTCTGTTAGCACACCTTTATTCCTCAGAGAAGTCTGATTTGCACATACTCACTTTTGAGGATAAATCTTCAGATGTGCTTTTTTGTATGTTTAAAAAGCAGGCTCTTTTTTCTACTATGAATCCCTTGATCCACGGGTTTATTTTGGCACCTTGAGGATTATGTAAAACTTATTGCCGAAGCAGCATTTTCTTTTAAAGTGTCGGTTTCCAAGCACTCTCTGAGAAAGATAAAAAAGAAAAGAAAAGAAAAAGCCCTCCAAAATGTCAACTACTTTGGGATGGATTTTACATGATTTTCTCAGTTCAAACAAAACTGTAGTATATATAAAAAATGTGACAGAATTTTATTTTACAAATTTAGTATGATTAGAATTTACATGCAGTTATAAAATACTGTTCCTTTTTCACAGAAAAATCTTAAACAACTTGCATTTGTATACACTGGGTGATTTAATTTAAAAATATCAACACTTAAGATATATACCTTATCATAAAATATATCTTTTAGTCAGAAATCAATACCCCACACATAAAAATTCAATAAACATTTTGGGCATCTAATGTTTTTCAAGTGCAACACTAGGCTCTGGGCTTCAAGGATAAGTCACAGAATTTGCTCTTGTGATCATGACATATATCTATAGTGTTTGTTGCACACTATTTGTAGACCTTCCTTTTAGAAATCAGATCTTAATTTTCCCCTGAAGACCATTCCCTCTCCTATCCTCAGTTTATCTGCATCTTATGGAATTGACACTACTCCTGACTGCAGACTTGAGCAGGTGAGTCAGGACTGGCCAATCAGCACATTGTATTCCCCTGTATAGTGATTGGCTCAAGGATAGACACATTACCTAGTCAGAGCCAATGAGACACAGTGAACTTTGGGAGAGACCTTTGCTCTTTTCCACTAAATGTGCTACAACCATTTTGCAACTAAGTACATGGTGTTTGAGAATGAAGCCACCACCAAGGAACAGAGCTCACAAAAGGAGAGAGGAAAACCAAGTCCTGTAATGAGCTCTGTCTAAAGCCAATAATCTTGGACAAAAAGATATTATAAGCCTAAAGGCAGCTACACCATGATGAAAGGGGAAACAGTTCGTTTTGAGAGGACATAAAATGACAATAATAGAGTGATCAGAGAAAAGACTAGGAAGGCAAGGGACAGATCACGGAAGATCACATCCTCCAGGTTAAGGACCATCACACAGAGAATGGCAGGATCACTGACATTTTAAACAGGGGAGTAACATGGTCATATTTATTTTGCAAAAATCATTTAAAAAGTGCTTTATTTAAGCAAGCACTTAATGAATTTGAACAAAAGCTGCAGTAAGAAGTAGATTATGTGGGGACACATTTGAACAAGTATTAGATTGTGAGCTCATGGAAGACAAAGTCATTTGCATCATATCAAGTTCAATCTCTGATCTATTGTATTGAATCTATGAAATTACTGATATTTGAGTGTGTCTGACCTATAAAAAAAAAGCAATTACATATGGTTCAATCCAATAGAAGTATATTATATTCTTATATGATAATGGCCAGAAAAGAGCATTTCTAGATCAGTTTTTTTTAGGAGATGTTTTTATTTGAGACAGAACCCTCTAGAGGCATTGCAGGATGGGTTGGAGGGTAATAGAGGCAAGGCAAACATTAAAAAGACTTTACCATAGTCCATTCAAGAGTTAATAAGGTTTGGAAACAGGGCAGTGGTAGGGTGAAGGCAAAGAAGAAATGAAATGTTTATTTATTTATTTATTGAAGCTAAATTTTTTTGGAATCAAACTAATACGTACACGTGATTTAAGAATAAACTAGTACTGAGTGGTTTTTAATGAAAAAAACGAGTCCACCCTGCCCTTCCTCAATTCCAGTCCAGTTCTTCACAGCTAACTACTTTCAACTTTTTAACTGTTTATGTTAATAGTTATTCTTGTGGTCAGTCAGGACCTCCATATTCAATTGTACCCTGTACAACTTGCACAACTGTACATGGCAGCCCTGAAATAGCTCCATATCTCTAAATAGTATGTGTTTACCACTAGTTCTTGACTTCAATTTTTGACATTGTAAAACTATTTTCCCTTCTTCCTACCTTTCAATATAGTTATATCACTATTTGAATACACGTTTTTAAACACATGGGTGCTTGTTATAGGCTGAAAGATGTTCTCCGAAAATTCATACTTTGAAGCCCTAACCCACACAACTTCAGACGGTGACAGCATTTGGAGACAGGGCCCTGAAAGAGGTGATTAAGTTAAAATGAGCCCATGAGGTCAGACCCTAATTCAATCTGACCGGTGTGCTTATAAGAAGAGGAAATTTGGACACAAAGAGGCACCAGGAATGTGTGCACAGAGAAAAGATCATGTGAGGACACAGTGAGGGGGCAGCTATCCTCAAGGCAAGGAGAGAGGGCTCAGAATGAGATCAACTCTGCCGACACCTTGATCTTAGACTTCCAGCTTCCAGAAATATAAGAAAACAAATCTGTTGTGTAAGCCACCCAGTCTGTAGTATTTTGCTAGGGCAGCCCTAGCAAACTAATACAGTGATTAAAATTTTTAAAAATCTAATATACTTTTATTCATCAACCGTAGCCAATGTATTTGATTCTTCATTCCTCCAGATAAAGGTTTTTAGCACCCTTACCTTTCCATTTGTTCTTTCTTTCCCTTTAAGTTTTCAGTTTTCATCATCTACATTTTGCATCGTTTGATAACATTTACTGTCTACTCTGCAACTGTATTTAAATGTATGCTTTATCTATAGGTTGATCCTAAAAATTGGTCATCAGTAAATGTTGTCTACATGTTATGACTATGTTCACTGAATGGCCAAGCAGTTTAATTTTTATTTTCTGAAGTGCTTTTCTCTCTCTCTCCCTCAATTTGATGAGCCTGTGGGTTTTCTGGGTTCAGGTAGGCTTAGCTCCAAGTTGCAGGTTGGGTTCATGTGCACGTGCCTCATTCTGGGATCTGTGGCTACTTGGGGCATGCTCTTGTCATGAAGATGACAGATGGGCACAAGGGCAAGCAAGACAACATGAAACATTTAAAGCCTCTCCTTATATCACATTGGCTAACATTCCATTGGTCAAATCGAGTCACACAGTCAAGTCCAAAGTCAATGGAGGAGATGGTATATTCTGCACACAATGAACCATAGCACGATTGTGGGAAAGGGAAGGATGAATTGTTAGCCAATCATACAATCTACCACAGGTACCAATGGCTGTCGAAAACCACTATACTTTTCCCTAAATTATTTGCTTAATTCCTTTAGAGAGGAAACCTACTTTTTTTGTTTTCTCAAGCAAATACCTGACTTTTGTTAAAGATTACCTACATTTAAGAAAAAAGCCCATGTGATAGAATAATAAAGCAATAGTATCTAGTAGTGCCTTATATGAAGAAAGCACTCAGTAAATATTTGAATGAATAGGTAAATGAATGAGTGAATAAAAAGAAACTAGTTTTTTTAAAAGGGAACACTCAGATCAGAAAGTTTTTAAAATATTTATCTTTTTTTCCTTCCAGATAATTGAGACAGTTTCAGGGTTATACATGAAAATGTACCTTATCTGTCCTGTATTCTTCATTCTCCTGTTAACTGAAGTTGTTCAGTGAAGTTTTTTTTTTCAGTGAATATATTTAATTTTCATCCTTAAAATACATATAAGGCTAATTTAAAATTGTTTGCTGCATTAAAAATATCTACCAGATTAAAAGTTAAAAAAAAAATCTACCATGAAGGATAATTTACTTGAAAAATTTAGGATTTCATAGTATAGCTGCTTTAGAATTTAAATGGAAAATATTTCATATTGGTAAGTTTCTAAAAACAAATTTTTATCAACTATCTCACTTTAAAAGAAAAAGGACTGTCCTGAAATGTATGAAAAAATTCAGCCACAGAGGTGACTTTTTCCAGTCTTTGTGGGACTACATCTAGCTTCAATTTAAGCCTGGATTTGCAAACTTTCTTAAATTAGAAAGTATTTTCACAATGATTTTCTTTTCTAAACAGCTTTACAATAATTATTATTAAGTAGTAAATTTTGTTTAAAATAATTTGTTTAATTAAGCTCTTTGGCAAAGATTAAAAATTAAAAAACCATTTGGGCCAGCACCATGGATTCCATTCATGAAATGAGGCCAACTGAACAGCTGCTTTGGTAACCTTGGTTTGATTTCTTTCTGAAAATGGTGAATATGGTAATTTAGTAACCTCTGTAATGTTAATGGAATGCAAGCTTGTACTGGGAGTAGCATATCTATTCTATAGGGCACGGTTTGGCTCTACCATCCTTTTTATTTATTTAAAAATTTTGCTCTGTCTGCAGACAGAAGACTATTATTGGAGACTATTAATGAGATCTATATTCACATCTTGGTCTGAATATACCTCATTGTCCCCTTGGCCATTAATATCTTTGTATTTCAACCAGTTATTTTTCCTCTCAGAGTGCATATGATAGAGATGTAGAAGATCATACAGACAGGTGAAGGAAGTTTCTGTTGTCATGGAATGTTTCAGGTTTAGGAAGCTTCTATTCCTGAGAGTTTAGATCTCAGGAATAAGCTTACTATTCATAGCTTGCCAAAACTCGTTTGTGACAGCTATTAGTATCTAATCTCTGGATTTATTTTGAAAAGGTAGGTCTATGGAGTAGGCAGCAAGGGAACTTTGCATGAAGTCAAATTTCTAAGCTTAAAAAAAATTATTCCACATCTGTGATTTTTTTTGTACAAGCTCAGGTGCCAAATCAGCTATCACTGGTTGTGTAGAGACGACCTCCTTAAATTCGCTACAGCTTCTGCCTCAGACTAATAGACTTCCATCTAGCGAGGGATAAAAAAGGATGAAATGGGGAAAAGTACCTGCTATGTTGACAGTAGGCAGGGTATTTATTTTGTGTGTGTGTGTGGGGGGGGGGTCCTGTGTTTAATCAGCCTCACCTGACAAAGTGAAAAGATACTAGGGATGTATATTGGTTTCCTAGGGCTGTTGTAAAAAACACCACAAACTGGGTGGCTCGAAACAACGTAAATGTATTATCACACAGTTCCGGAGGCCAGGAGTCAGAAATCAAGGTGCAGACAGGGCCGTTCTTTCTGTGAAACCTGTAGGAGAATTTTCCCTTGCCTCTTCCTAGCTTCTGGTGGTTTGTTGGAAATCTTTGGAGATTCTTGCTTGCAGCTGCATCACTCCAATCTCTGCCTTTATTGTCACATGGTGTTCTCCCTGTGTGTCTCTGTCTTCACATGGCTGCCTTATAAGGACACCAGTCATTTTGGATTACGGGCCCACTCTACTGCAGTATGACTTCACTTTAACTTAACTATTTACATCTGCAATGACCCTAGTCCCAAATATGGTCACATTCTGAAGTAACTGAGGGTAAGGACTTCAGCATATTTTTTTTGTGGGGAACACAAATCAACCCATAACAGAATATAAAACAGAGAGAGAACTCAAGCTCCGAAGTAAGTCTAGTCAGAAAAGGACCTCTGTTAGCCTGTAATGGAGACTGTGTGAATTAGGAGAGATGGTCCCTCTGGGTGGACGCAGTCACCATGCCAGGGCTCACAGCTGGAGAGACAGCACAAACTGGATTTCAGCCCCCTTTATCCCCTCAGCATAGTGTCTTTATGCAGTGCACAAACAACCCAAACTAACAGTGGTCCTGAGACTGGAAGTAGATGATGATAACTTGTGGGCAGTAATAATGTTGGCAAGAACAAGTTGATGAAAATGGAGTATTTTGATGGAGATGGGGCAGAGTAGGGAGGGTGGATGACATTCATTGTCTCATCTCACCAGTATTTACTGAGTATCTACTACATACTAGGTGCCCTGATGGTGCCTGATATACAGCACAGAACAGAATGGAGTAGTCCTCTTCTCTGTCCTTAAGAATTTACATTATCTGTCTAGTGTAGACAAATAATGAATAAGTGGACAGCAAGCACATTATCGTAAATCATGGAAAGTGTTCTGAAAGAAATAAAGAGGGTATAATGAGAAAAGAAAATAGGGGAATAGATAACTTTTTTTGGATGGAGTGATCAGGAAACACCACCTTAAAGTGATATTTAAATATAGACCTAATGGTTAAGACTTAGGGGTGACATTGGTTAAAGCTGGATCTAATATACACTACCAAATGTAAATAGATATCTAGTGGGAAGCAGCCACATAGTACAGTGAGATCAGCTCGGTGCTTTGTGACCACCTAGAGGGTTGGGGTAGGGAGGGTGGGAGAGAGATGCAAGAGGGAGGAGATATGGGGATATATGTATATGTATAGCTTATTCACTTTGTTATACAGCAGAAACTAACACACCATTGTAAAGCAATTATACTCCAATAAAGATGTTAAAAAAAAAAAAAGCTGTATCTAGTGGAGTGGGACATAAAAGATACCTAACCTAAAAATTCTTTGGCTCATTGATTTAGATCTTTGTATCTTTTTCAATTTAGCTTTTTAATATTACTTTTCTTTTCTATAATTAATAGAATTCATTATTTTGTTGAGAGTTTTTAGTACTCTCCCATTGGAAATAATTTCATAAGTACAATACAATTTAATTTTTTCAGTTCAAAATTTGCAGTAATTGTGAAACATACATATTATTATCCAAGAATTTTATTTCCTCAGAGAACTGGAGCCATCCAGGTTTCCTGTGAGGGCCATTGATTCTCCCAGAACTGGGATCAGTTGCCAAAATCTCTGGAAGCAAAACTGAAGATGGATTTGTGCTTGAAATGTTCAAACAAAGTTCCCCACATCTTGGGCATCCAGACTGGTCTCAGTCATTCTAGGCAGGATATTGGGTACCAAAATAGTTAAAATGAAATTTGCATTTTCTGATCACCACTTCCTTCCAGTTCTGTATCATTACATTTGAGGTTCAAGACGCCACAAGGAAAATAGACTTCTTTTAAAATAGGCAGGGTGAACTAGCTACAAGCTTTTCATATTCAGATGTTTTTTCTGTGCTAAAATACTACTTGCAAAAAAATTGGATTTGAAGTATCAGTGATACAAAAATAAGGAATTAACTTTGGTTGTTTATGGCCAAAGGGAATTCCATGGCTGAGAAATGCATACGGTACTCTAGGTGGGTCCTTCCCACTATGTAGACTTCACTTGGTGTCACTTCCCCAGACCCCTGGGAATCACTGAGTACTCTGTCATCCCAATCACTCTCCTGTTTTCTTTTCTTCATAGCACTTATCAATATCTAAAGTCACTACATTATTTATTTGTTTATTGCCTGATTTCATATAGTAAAACTCCAGCTAGACCTTGTCTTCTTCACAGCTGTATCCATAGCACTTAGAACATAGCACACAGTAAATGCTCAATAAGTATTTGAGAATGATTGTAAGAATGAATGAAATTCAGGAATAGAGAAACATTCTTACTGACAAGAGCACTAAAAACTTATTTACTCAAAGGTGGTCATATGTTTTTAACATTAAATGATTCTTCTACAAAAGCTATTTTATCATGTAAGTCACTTATATTTAACTAATTCATTAAAAATATTGTTGGGTACAGATTCACACGACTAAACCATTAAGGAGACCATCACTCTATTTCTCTTGAGTTCAAACTATAATTTATAGGTTGTTTATTCATGAGGGTAGAAATTCCTTCTAACATTCAGTTGGCATTCCTTTGTAGTATGTATCACATTGCTTTGCACATTGCACATAATAAGAATAGTAATAGTAAAAATAAGAATAACTAATATTTATTAAGCACTTACTACATGACACTGTTTTAAGTGTTTTTATAGATATTTTATGTATATCTCATAATAACCCTATAACTTTCTCACAGTTACACAATTAATAAGTGACAGAACCAGAATTTGAACCAAGGAAATCTAATTTCTGAACATATCTTCTTAATCTCAATCATATACTAACTCTACAGTGAAAAGTTGTTACTGTAAAACAGTTAAGCCAATTATTTAAAATATGAGTATTCAGTGAGTGTTCTTCAAATCCTCACTTTTGTAAAGTTATGTATCTTTGAAAGACATTTGGTTGTTAAAATGTTTTTAAAAGATTAAGATATGTCATCAAATGAAAGATCGTGATCAAAGCTCAGAAGGCAGTTCTAGAGTAATTATCTCAAAAATGTCTTACATAATCAAAGACTGATTAGAAAGGGATATAGTTCCTTTACTTAGAGTTTATTTGCAAGTAGCAGAAACCCACACAAAACAGCTTAACATAAGGGGCAATTCATTTGAAGTAAACAAGGATATCCCGGAGAAATCCAAGTACAAGAAATAGTACTGTGTTTTGTAAATCTAGAAGTGGGATTTGACAAGTAATCAAAATCTACTTTCTCTCTCTCTTTCTCCCTCTGGAGCCACAAAGTCCATGTAATTTTCATATTTGCATCATTAATTATCATTCTCCCTCCCTCTGATGGGGAGGAGGGGAGAAGATGGCTGATCAAAAAATGGAGTTTCAGCCCTTATACACAAGCTCAGCAGAACCTGCAGATAACTGAAGTGGGTTCTTTATCTCAGGTTCTCAATTACAAATTCTCAGTAGAGAGAGCTCAGTAGTCCAACTTATCTCAGTGTCTATTTGACTGTGGTTGGGCAACAGAGCTGACCCAGTACAAAGGCTCAATACCTTGGGTGAAGTGGTATGGGTTTGGGAGAAGTCCTCAGAGAAGGAGAGCAGGAACTTGGGCATATATCCCAGAGGTGTTTTCTATAACTTTCAAGATGACAACCTTGAGGGAGATGGTCACTTATTTAAAAGTATAAGTTCTTGAGTGTTTGCTTTAGAAAGTAAGTTTAATTTCTTTATAGTCACCCGACCTTTACAATTTGCAGAATTTTGACAGATGGAATGGAAAATGATGGGAGGACTACTTTAGTGTGGAACTCAGGAAAGGCCTCTCTGATGAGAAAATATTTAAGCTGAAACCAAAATAATAGTTGGTTTATGTATTAAACAGACACTTTGACCTTATGTTAGATCCTGTTTAATATGATTTACAAATATTAACAGTTAGTTTACACTGGCTTTCTTTCACCAGCAATGGGAAGAGTTCAGATTAATACATATGTCAATTGTTCTCAAATATATTTCCAATCAAATTTCCAGTTTTGTCAAATTTGATTTCCAAAGTCTATAAAATATGTAATTACAATAAAAATTCCAAAGGAATTATTTATTTCACTTTATTTTTATTTTTTAAAAATTTGGGGTAACATGAAATATAAAACCAGCCAAAAATATGGAAAATAACAAGTAATGGGGGGAAACTTGCCATGTAAAATATTAAAATACACTAGAAATATTATAATTAAAAATTATTGCATGGGGATGCCATAAGAATAGATAAACTGATCAACATTAAACTATAAATAACCTGGAAATGGGATCTTGGCATATATATATATATATATGTTTGTGTATATATATATATATATATATATACACAAACATATATAATATGATGAAGGTGGCATAACAGTCTAACTGGCAATGGGAGGAATTATGAAATCAATTAAGCTTGATAATTAGCTAAAAGTGATAAGCAGAATTCTAACATGACCCCTAAGATTTGTGGCCTCTGGTGCAAACGCATACTCTCCTAGTTATTCAGTCAAGTACTAATGTAGGTACTTCTGTGAAGGGGTTTTGCAGATGTAATTAAGGTCCCAAATCATTTAGCCTTAAAAATAGGGAGAGGATCCTGATGGGCCTGACCTTATCAGATGAGCCCTTAAAAAGGATAAGCTCCTTCTGGAAGGAGATTTGAAGTGTGAGAAGGATTCTATGTGAGAAAGAGTCTCCCTTGCTGACTTTGAATATGTGGGGAGACTCCAGGAGCTAAGCCCCCCTGACAGACAATATGGACCTCAGTCCTACAACCACAAGGGCTGCAATTCAGCCAATAATCTGAATGAGCTTGGAAGCAGATTCTTCACCATACTATCCAGAAAGAAAGACAGCTCAGCCAAAACCTTGATTTCAGCTCTGTGAGACCCTGAGCAGAGAACTCAGTCCCATCATGATTGGACTTCTGGCCTACAGGACTATGAGCTAATAGATTGATGTGGTTTTAGGCTGCTCAGTTTGTGGTAATGTGTTATACATCAATACAAAACTAATATATTAACTTTGGGGTGGGGTGAGTAAACATGGAGAATCACACCTTTGTAATACATCACAATAAACCCCATAAGTATTAATGCTTTCAATGAAAGGAATGAAACCATAATACAAACCTATCTCGTCAAAAATGTGACATATTCCTTAATTTTTTATTATGTAATATTAAGTGCAAAAAAAGGATACATGCACTATATATGTAAGATTTGATGCATAATCCCAGAATGAACACCTTTGAGCCTACCATTCAATTTAAAAATAGAATATTACCAATGCTGTTGAAGCTATCTTTATTCTTTTAGGATTCTTCCCTTCTTTTTCTGGGCCTCCCCTTCTCTATTCCAACCAGATAAACTCTATCTTGAAATTTATGTTTATCTTTCCTTTGCTTGTATTTGTATTAGCAATAAATTTAATATATGTATGTATCCTTAGATAACATATTGTTCAGTTTTTCTTGTTTATGAGCTTTATAAAAAATTGTACTCAACGTAGCCCTTTATGGTCTGCCTTTTTTCCACTCAAGGTTATGTTTTTAACATTTTATACCTTGTTGTATATAGTATTGGTTCATTCAATTTTACTTCTATATAATAACCCAATGTATCAACATATTATAATTTATCCAGCCTCCTGTTATTGGACATTTATGTTATATTCATTATTTTTGCTATTAGAAGCAATACTTCCATGACTATTCTTTAACATGTTTCCTGGTTTCTCTAAGATGTATACTTACAAGTTAAATTGTTGGATTTTAGGTATGGGCATTCTCAACTTTACAGGTTAATGCCAAATTCTTTTCTAAAGTAATTGTATCAAACTGTAATCTCACTAGCAGCAGTCTTGTCAATATTCATTATTGTTATATTTCCTAATTTCTGCCAATCTAGTGGCTATATCATGTGCTTCATTGTGTCTTAGTTTACATATCTATGTTATTAATGGAATTGAGTGCATTTTCATGTTTATTGGGCTGTTAGCTTTCTTTTGTAATGCAATTATTGTCCACATCTTTTGGGCATTTTCCTACTGAGTTATCTGACTTCTTATTGATTCACAGAAGTTTTTGGTGTATTCTGGAAACTAATTCTTTGTCAGTTTTTTGTGTTGTAGTTTCTCTCAATAGTTTCTGGTTTGTCTTTTCATTTTCTTTATGGTATCTTTTGATGAAAAGAAGTTCTTAATCTTATTATAAGAGAATTTATAAGTCTTTTCCTTAATAGTTTGTATCTCATTTAAGAAATAATTTGCTATCCCAAGACAATAGTATACTCTCCTAGATTTTGTTCTGAAAGTTTTAAAGTTACCATCACATTTTGTTTATAATGCACTAGAATTTGATTTTTATATATGACATAAGGTATGGTTTCAATTTATTTTTTATTTTTTCCATGTGGATAATTAGTTGTTTCAGCATCATTAAAAAAACGTTGTTTTTCTTCTAATTACCTCTAGAGTTGTCTCTGCCAGATAACAAGATGCCATAAATACATAATTCTCTTTTTTGGCACTGCAATTGGTCAATTTCTTTATCTCTGTGCTTATAAGACACTATCTTAATTAAAATAAATTCATAATAAATCTTTGATATTTGATAGGGCAATTTCCCACGTTTTGTTTTATTTTCCAGGTTGTTTAGGTCTTTGTTTGGCCATATAAACTTTAGAATCAGCTTGTTAACTTCCTAGAAGAAATCTGTTGGGATTTAGAAAAAACATTTTTCACAAAAAATTACAAGTATACATAAAAATAAGGAGAATGGTATAATGATTCATTATTTTATGAGAGAAAATTATTTTTGTAAGGGAGTATGGGGGTTCAATCCAGAAAGATGGTGTATTAGTTTGCTAGGGTTGCCAAAACAAAGTACTACAAACTTGGGTGGCTTAAACAATAGAAATATATTGCCTCAAAGTTCTGGAGGCTAGGTGTCTGAGATCAAGGTGTTTGCAGGGTTGGTTCCTTCTGAAGAAGTTGGTTCCATGCCTTTCTCCTAGCTTCTGTTTGCTGGCAATCTTTGGCGTTCGTTGTAGATGGCATTGTCCCTGTGTCTTCATATGGTTTGCCCTCTGTACATGTCTATTTTCACATGAGGTTCTTTTTATAAGGACAATATTAGATTAGGGGAATACCTTACTCCAGTATAACCTCATCTTAACTAGTTACATCACAATGACCCTATTTCCAAATAAGGTCACATTCTGAGATACTGGGAGGTGGTTAGGACTTCAACATATAAATTTTCGGGGGGACACAATTCAACCCATAATGGATAGTTTGAGGTCACAATGTGGAAGGTTTTGGAGAGCATTTGAAAGGGTTTCATATTTGTCCTGTGGGAAGCTTTTGAAAGTTTTTGAACAGAGTAGTGCTTTGATTAAAAGATATTTCTGAAAAACTGACTTGACAGCAGTGTTTTATCAGAGTTATGGTTAAAACATAACATAAGCTCAAAAATCATTTTTGGTGTGGAGCAATATATGGGAATTCACAGATGGGAAACAGAGAATCAGACTTGGAAAAACATAGGACCAAGTACACTCTAAGGGTCAAGTTAGAATGGTCAGATGGTTAGATCTGACCATTTTCAGTCTTTGTATTACATCTGGTCAATATTGCTATTCTAAGAGGCAGTATGTGATGATTTACCTTGGGTCATAGACCTGCTATTAGGATTTGTAGGTCAAGTCACCTTGATTAACAGTCCAGATGCAATGGAGGAGAGGTAGTTATCCAAAAGAAAATTGGAGCACTGTAACTAAAGAGCAAATGTCCACAACAAATGTGTAAGGGAAGAACCTAGAGGCAGGGAGCCAGTGAAAAGGTCATTTCAAAAGCACAATATGAGGTGATGAGATAATGGACCAGGGTGAAGGAGGTACTATAAGGGAAATTTGATGGTACCCCAAAACTGATTGATAATGAGGTGGGGTTTGCACAGAGTGATTTGAGGGTGATGACAAAAGCAGTGTGGTCAGGAGGGCAAGCTGGTTTTACCGGAAGGTGTAGAAGCACTTCTACTTTTTGGTTGCGTAGCATCTAAACATTCTTCATATTTTGGAAAGATTCCAAAACAAGAAGGTAGAGTCCTACCTTCTACCATGGGAGACAAAAGTATGTGTGCAGGAGCAGGTAATCTCCCTCCAATCTTCTTCATACAGTAGCTGAAGTGTAGATGATGTCACCTAGGCTGGACACAACAGATACACCCATGTGGAGCTTTAGTTCTTGTGGGAGTGATGGAAGAGGGCAGTGGATGGTCAGAGGTTATTTTTTTTTTTGTGGCAGAGTTGTGAATCCAGTAGCATAAGAGTACTTGTTTAGTGGTGATGACATCCTCAGCAGCCTGTGACTGCGGTGGGGTGTGGCTGTGTCTTGGTTTCTGCTTATTTTTGCAGCTGGTTTTCCAGCCCTCCTATCAATCCTGTGAGCTAGCCTCTATAGACTTCCAAACAATTCATTTCTACTTAAGTGGAGAGTTTGTTCCTTTTGTTTGGAAAGATGGATGATGCTGTACAGAGGCCACTGCAGGGTCGACAGTGACTGGCATTTTAGTCATGATGAGTGAAAGCAAACGGCGTGACGGTCACACAGAAATGTTCCGAGTCAGCTGGATAAGGGCAAGGCGTGCATTCAAGGAGTCGGTAGTGGATTTAGTTTGTTGGTATCTACCTAAATGTGGTTAAGATAGTTATGATAGTGGATGAATTTGCTGGGGAGAGAGAGTATGAAGAGAGAGAAGAATGCCTAGGGCTAATCTTCGGACTATATCACAGTGAGAGAATAGAAGAAAAAAATAAACAACAGCAATCACAGAGGTGGGCAGAAAGACAATACAGTTCAATCACGTACGTCAAGGAAGCAGAGAAGTTCAAGGAGAAGCTCAAGAGTCAAATGGTCCATGAAGTGTTCAAAGAGAAGGGGCAATAAGTGTTCAAAGAGAATGAGAACTAAGTATAATTTATTCAGTTTGTCATGGGTAGCATTTAAAAAATTATGGATATCAAAGCAAAATATAACCTATGTAGTGCTAACACTCATTTGAACGTGGCAGGTCCTGTGATAAGCACTGTGTTTTATTGTACGGGAAATAGATAATATTATTTTCTGCCTTATGTATATAAAGAAACTGAAACTTAGTGAAATGAAGTAATATGCCTGTGTTCACAGGGCCATTAAGTTGCAGATCTGGGATAGAAACAGGTTTGTAGGATTCCAGCGGCCATGCTCTTAACCACTCCACTGTAGTTAGTTCACAAGCATGGCCATACAAATGTATTTTAATATACAACTTAAAGCTGAGTTTGCCAGTCCTGTTAAACTTCTTGCTACAACCCAGCAATCTCTCATCCCCTTTCCTGTTGATTCATTTGCACCTTGCACCATTTTATAGTTTCATTCTATTGGATCTTTGCCACTTATATATGCAATCACCTATGGCCCAATTTTTAAAATGAACTGTGGTTATGTGTGTAATCTTTGGATTTGAATGATTCTTAGTGCCAGAAAGTATACTGAACTTTTGTAAAACATGGAAGCCTCTCCTCTCATAATTTGGTTGTTTTGACTTAAGAAAAACAAATGTACATTATCTTCAATAGTTTCCTTAAAATTCACCAGAACATTGATAAAAATCATGTATGCAATGATTTACATGAATGTATATATATGTAAATATATCTAAAGTATATCTTTATCTTTAATACAACATTTTAATTTTAGCCTACAAAGAGGAAAACATTCCGAAGTCATCATTTCCCTTGCTTTTTTCCTCTCTCTCCCTTTCGTTTTCACATCATAATTTGTTATGGACCTAATAGGGTTTAACTCTTGGCTGTGTCACTTATTAGGTATTTGGCCCTAGGCCAGATATTCAACCACTCCAAGTCTCCATTTTCTCACCTGGAAGTGAAGACTATAATGGTACCTACTTTTTTGGGTTCCTGTGAGGACTCAGATACATTGTATAGAGCTAAGAATAGTGCCAGACACAGGTTCTCTCAATCTCAATGCAGTGGGCAGGAAAACTTGCTTGCCGGTCTTAGCATGTAGTTGGTTTAGAGCATTCAAATGTCTGTTCGCATCTCTTCTTCCCACCAATTGCCTTCTCTGCTTCATCTTCCCATGTTTTCCATTTTTCATGAAAATGTGATTTAAAAGTATTCTTATGTGGCCCTTCTGACTAACCTTACAAATATGATCATTTCATTCACTCGAGTGTTTCCTTAACTTGTAAGTCATTTGTTTCTCACCGTTGCATCAATTTACAGTTCCTTTGTATATCAAGTTATATGTATTTTCAAATTATTTTTCCCACTCCTATTTTTTTTTCTGTGTTGTTGTTATGATGTTGTAGAGGATGTGTTGGGAGAATTAAGTTACAATTCATGCCCTGATACGAACTATCTGTGTTGCTTTGAACAAATTCTTTATGTTGTCTGGGTCTCATTTTTAACTTCTGGAAAATAGGGGATTGGGCTAAGAATCAAAGCTAACATTGAGTGTTTTCTGTGTGCTAGACACTTTTCCATAAGTTTTATAATAACCTATGAAGTAAGCTCTGTGGTTATGTCCATTTTACATGAGACAACTGGGGCTTACACTGCTAACTAATTTGTTTCACCTGAACCAGGTCTGTTTAACATTTGAGTTTGCACTTTAATATCTATAATGATTCTAGAAGGTAATGAACTTCTTGGAATCTAGACTGACATTCTGTTCAGTTTTTTGTTTGTGTAATTTTTTATATATAATTTTTGCACAAAGCAGGGCCAATAGTCTTGATTACCTATCCACTTGAAAACGAAAAGTGTTTAGGACTGCTTTGAGGAACTGTAGCTAACCAAACTTTGGGTAAGTTAAAAAAAAAACCCTGATACATGCATTATCAACATTTTAGAAAGAATAAAACTCATTTAAAAAATATTTTGTTTCAGAAAGCATTTAAAAATATAAAACTCAGACTTTTGAATTCAAAATTCTTAGGGGATTCTTATTTCTTTCTATGGTTGTAGAACTAGGTCCCAGAGTAATGTATAAGATTTTTGTTGTTGTTGTTCTTAACCTTTAAGAATTTATGTTGACTTTGGAATAAATAGTTGTATTTTCATCTCAAAAATCTGATAAAGATGGTAAATTGGTGCTTACACAGTTTGAGGAAAATAGACCATTAGAGAATCCAGAGCTAGACCATCTCCTGAGCTGGTTAATTCTCCCATAATGTTAGGAAACTGAACAAATTTTAAAAGATTCTAAGTTCTCTACTTCCTGCTTGAATTCCTCTCTCTAATGGGAATTATTCAGACCTCTGGAAAAGAGTATGAGTCTTTTTAGGACTAGTCAAGATTCTAGAGAATTAAAACAAAATATTATCTAACCTTCAGAGCAAAATAGGTTTTCTTTTGTTTGATTTACCATACCCATCAACATTTCCTAGAATGTGATCCATAAAACATGATTTCTTTGAAAAAAGGATTCTGAGTTCAGATATATTTGGGTAACTCTGGGTGAAACAAAACTGAAAAAAAATGTTTTAAATTGTAGTTCTTCTCAGGGTATTTAGTATTAGAAATGCATTTAATTTTTTGACTGACAAATACTCGTTAAACATCTTCCAGGGCCAGACACTGTAGTAGCATTTGGGACATAGTAGATGCATTATTCCTGCCTTTAGTGAAGTAAGGGCTGGTGAGAATCTCTTGTCATTCTGCAAGCAAATGTAAGGTATGCAGTTTCTCTTACTTTTTAGACCACAGGAATCTTTTCATCCTTCCTTCTTTATAGTGGAGCACTTCTGGAGACTATCTTTCAGAGGAACATGCTTTGAGAAAATGTAGGACTACATTTACTAATAGATTCCCTTTATATGACTTTTCTTAGTGTTTTCCCTGACAAGTCCAGATGCTAGAGAACAAGGCCAGGATGGAAGCAATGAAGTAGACCCAACTGATGACTTTACACACCTAGGTTACCTAAGTGCACCCAGCCACGGTGAGGTCAGCACTGGGAACATAGGGACAAGATGGGACACAAGTACTTTGAAGTAGTGAAGTTTTTCAATGATTTAATATCAACAGAGATGCTGATGGACAGCATTTATATTTGAAAGTTTTCAAAATATCAATTATCAGTTTGAATTCTAACCAGAGGGTGCATTACCTTTTTTTCTTCCTGGTGGTGGGGAGATGACACCAGGAGATTTCTTTGTGCTCAGAGGATTAAAGAACTCTGGGTATCTTTTCTTTGTGGAGAAGAACCAAGGAGGCAAAGGTTTGAGACGGTGAGAGCAAAGGTGGTGGGTGAGAGAAGAACATGAATCAGGAACACAAGTTGCGGACCTGAAGTTATTTTCAACCAGTACTATAAACTAGTCACTTTGCAGAAGTGTTGAGGGTTCTGTGGACAGCAGGTCTTACACTTATATGTACGATTTTACATATAAATATGTAAGACCTGCTGTCCATGGAATGCTCAACACTGTCTTACAAAATGACTAGTTTATAGTACTGAGATGGTATCAGGAAAGGACAAGGCTTTTGATGTTAGATAGATTTGGATTTGAAACTGAGCTTCTTCATTTCTTATTGGGTGCCTGTGACATAATTATTATGCTCTCAACTATGTGCAAAAGTTCTGTGAAGGTTACAAAGATGGAACAAACAGGAACTTTGTCCTCAAAGAGCTAATGATTTGAATAGGAGATAAGGCATGTACTTTTACCTAGGATATAAGGCAGAAAATGAATAAGGATCATAGAGATTATGCAGCGCTATTCAACCTTATATTTTCAGTTTACAATTTCATTCCTTTGAAATAATAAGGGCCTTTCATTTGCATCTGAAGACTGTATCATAGTGAATCTAATTTCTTAAGAAAGAATACTTTGTTGCCAAACACATCAAAATCACACATATTTTTATTATGCCTGTTTCTAGCAAGTTTTGCTTTTATTTGTTAAAATTAGGCATTAAACAGATAATGCTATTTCTACTCATAAAAAATTTGAATAATTTGTATAGTACTTTCTAAGTTTCAACCTGCTTTCACATCTATTTTCTTATTTGTTCCTTGTAATAATTAGATGTGGTAGGAAAGGTACTAGCACTTCTTTTCAACAGATGAAGAAACTGAGGCTCACGAGCATTCAGTGATTTACCCATTTGTTGATGGACACTTAGGTTGCTTCCATGTCCTGGCTATTGTAAATAGAACTACAATGAACATTTTGGTACATGTCTCTTTTTTTTTTACATGTCTCTTTTTGAATTATGGTTTTCTCAGGGTATATGCCCAGTAGTGGGATTGCTGGGTCGTATGGTAGTTCTATTTTTAGTTTCTTGAGGAACCTCCATACTGTTCTCTATAGTGGCTGTATCAATTTGCACTCCCACCAACAGTGCAAGAGGGTTCCCTGTTCTCCACACCCTCTCCAGCATTTACTGTTTGTGGATTTTTTGATGATGGCCATTCTGACTGGTGTGAGATGATATCTCATTGTAGTTTTGATTTGCATTTCTCTAATGATTAGAGATGTTGAGAATCTTTTCACGTGTTTGTTGGCAATCTGTATATCTTCTTTGGGGAAATGTCTATTTAGGTCTTCTGCCCGTTTTTGGATTGGTTTGTTTGTTTTCTTGATATTGAGCTGAATGAGCTGCTTGTAAATTTTGGAGATTAATCCTTTGTCAGTTGCTTCATTTGCAAATATTTTCTCCCATTCTGAGGGTTGTCTTTTCATCTTGTTTATGGTTTCCTTTGCTGTGCAAAAGCTTTTAAGTTTCATTAGGTCTCATTTGTTTATTTTTGTTTTTATTTCCATTTCTCTAGGAGGTGGGTCAAAAAGAATCTTGCTATGATTTATGTCATAGAGTGTTCTGCCTATGTTTTCCGCTAAGAGTTTGATAGTGTCTGGCCTTACATTTAGGTCTTTAATCCATTTTGAGTTTATTTTGTGTATGATGTTAGGGAGTGTTCTAATTTCATACTTTTACCATTAACTGTCCAGTTTTCCCAGCACCACTTATTGAAGAGGCTGTCTTTTCTCCACTGTATATTCTTGCCTCCTTTATCAAAGATAAGGTGACCATATGTGTGTGGGCTTATCTCTGGGCTTTCTATCCTGTTCCATTGATCTATATTTCTGTTTTTGTGCCAGTACCATACTGTCTTGATTACTGTAGCTTTGTAGTATAGTCTGAAGTCAGGGAGGCTGATTCCTCCAGCTTCATTTTTCTTTCTCAAGATTGCTTTGGTTATTCAGGGTCTTTTGTGTTTCCATACAAATTGTGAAATTTTTTGTTCTAGTTCTGTGAAAAATGCCAGTGGTAGTTTGATAAGGATTGCATTGAATCTGTAGATTGCTTTGGGTAGTAGAGTCATTTTCACAATGTTGTGTCTTCCAATCCAAGAACATGGTATATCTCTCCAACTGTTTGTATCACCTTTAATTTCTTTCATCAGTGTCTTATAATTTTCTGCATACAGGTCTTTTGTCTCCTTAGGTAGGTTTATTCCTAGATATTTTATTCTTTTTGTTGCAATGGTAAATGGGAGTGTTTTCTTAATTTCACTTTCAGATTTTTCATCTTTAGTGTACAGGAATGCCAGAGATTTCTGTGCATTAATTTTGTATCCTGCTACTTTACCAAATTCATTGATTCGCTCTAGTAGTTTTCTGGTAGCATCTTTAGGATTCTCTATGTATAGTATCATGTCATCTGCAAACAGTGACAGCTTTACTTCTTCTTTTCCGATTTGGATTCCTTTATTTCTTTTTCTTCTCTGATTGCTGTGGCTAAAACTTCCAAAACTATGTTGAATAATAGTGGTGAGAGTGGGCAACCTTGTCTTGTTCCTGATCTTAGTGGAAATGGTTTCAGTTTTTCACCATTGAGGACGATGTTGGCTGTGGGTTTGTCATATATGGCCTTTATTATGTTGAGGAAAGTTCCCTCTATGCCTACTTTATGGAGGGTTTTTATCATAAATGTGTGTTGAATTTTGTCAAAAGCTTTTTCTGCATCTATTGAGATGATCATATGGTTTTTCTTCTTCAATTTGTTAATATGGTGTATCACATTGATTGATTTACATATATTGAAGAATCCTTGCATTCCTGGGATAAACCCCACTTGATCATGGTATATGATCCTTTTAATGTGCTGTAGGATTCTGTTTGCTAGTATTTTGTTGAGGATTTTTGCATCTATGTTCATCAGTGATATTGGCCTGTAATTTTCTTTTTTTTTAAAAATTATTTATTTATTTATTTAATTTTTTTTTTTTTTTTTTTTGCTGTGTTGGGTCTTCGTTTCTGTGCGAGGGCTTTCTCCAGTTGCGGCGAGTGGGGGCCACTCTTCATCGCAGTGTGCTGGCCTCTCACTGTCGCGGCCTCTCCCGTTGTGGAGCACAGGCTCCAGATGCACAGGCTCAGTAGTTGTGGCTCACGGGCTTAGTTGCTCCGCGGCATGTGGGATCTTCCCAGATCAGGGCTCGAACCCGTGTCCCCTGCATTGGCAGGCAGACTCTCAACCACTGCGCCACCAGGGAAGCCCTGTAATTTTCTTTTTTTAAGGTGATATCTTTGTCTGGTTTTGGTAGTAGGGTGATGGTTGCCTTGTAGAATGAGCTTGGGAGTGTTCCTTCTGCAAATTTTTGGAAGAGTTTCAGAAGGCTAGGTGTTAACTCTTCTCTCAATGTTTGATAGAATTCAACTGTGAAGCCATCTGGCCCTCAGCTTTTGTTGGTTGGAAGATTTTTAATCACAGTTTCAATTTCAGTGCTTGTGATTAGTCTGTTCATATTTTCTATTTCTTCCTGGTTCAGTCTCAGAAGGTTGTGCTTTTCTAAGAATTTGTCCGTTTCTTCCAGGTTGTGCATTTTATTGGCATAGAGTTTCTTGTAGTAATCTCTCATGATCCTTTGCATTTCTGCAGTGTCAGTTGTTACTTCTCCTTTTTCATTTCTAATTCTATTGGTTTGGGTCTTCTCCCTTTTTTTCTTGATGAGTCGGGCTAATGGTTTACCAATTTTGTTTATCTTCTCAAAGAACCAGCTTTTAGTTTTATTGATCTTTGCTATTGTTTCCTTTATTTCTTTTTCATTTATTTCTGATCTGATCTTTATGATTTCTTTCCTTCTGCTAACTTTGGGGTTTTTTTGTTCTACTTTCTCTAATTGCTTTAGGTGTAAGTTTAGGTTGTTTATTTGAGATGTTTCTTGTTTCTTAAGGTAGGATTGTATTGGTAGAAACTTCCCTCTTAGAACTGCTTTTGCTGCAGCCCATAGGTTTTGGGTCATCATGTTTTCATTGTCATTTGTTTCTAGGTATTTTTTGATTTCCTCTTTGATATCTTCAGTGATATCTTGGTTATTAAGTAGTGTATTCTTTAGCCTCCATGTGTTTGTATGTTTTACAGATTTTTCATGTAATTGATATCTAGTCTCATAGCGTTGTGGTCAGAAAAGATACTTGATATGATTTCAATTTTCTTGAATTTACCAAGGCTTGATTTGTGACCCAAGATATGATCTATCCTGGAGAATGTTCCATGAGCACTTGAGAAGAATGTGTATTCTGTCGTTTTTCGATGGAATGTCCTACAAATATCAATTAAGTCCACCTTGTTCAATGTATCATTTAAAGCTTGTGTTTCCTTATTTATTTTCATTTTGGATGATCTGTCCATTGGTGAAAGTGGAGTGTTAAAGTCCCCTACTATGATTGTGTTACTGTCGATTTCCCCTTTTATGGCTGTTAGTATTTGCCTTATGTATTGAGGTGCTCCTATGTTGGGTGCATAAATATTTACAATTGTTATATCTTCTTCTTGGATCGATCCCTTGATCATTATGTAGTGTCCTTCTTTGTCTCTTGTAATAGTCTTTATTTTAAAGTCTGTTTTGTCTGATATGAGAATTGCTACTCCAGCTTTCTTTTGATTTCCATTTGCATGGAATATCTTTTTCCATCCCCTCACTTTCAGTCTGTATGTGTCTCTAGGTCTGAAGTGGGTCTCTTGTAGACAACATATATACAGGTCTTGTTTTTGTGTCCATTCAGCCAGTCTATGTCTTTTGGTTGGAGCATTTAATCCATTTACATTTAAGGTAATTATCAATATGTATTTTCCTATTACCATTTTCTTAATTGTTTTGGGTTTGTTATTGTAGGTCTTTTCCTTCTCTTGTGTTTCCTGCCTAGAGAAGTTCCTTTAGCATTTGTTGTAAAGCTGGTTTGGTGGTGCTGAATTCTCTTAGCTTTTGCTTGTCTGTAAAGGTTTTAATTTCTCCATCAAATCTGAATGAGATCCTTGCTGGGTAGAGTAATCTTGGTTGTAGGTTTTTCTCCTTCATCACTTTAAATATGTCCTGCCACTCCCTTCTGGCTTGCAGAGTTTCTGCTGAAAGATCCACTGTTAACCTTATGGGGATTCCCTTGTGTGTTATTTATTGTTTTTCCCTTGCTGCTTTTAATATTTTTTCTTTGTATTTAATTTTTGAAAGTTTCATCAATATGTGTCTTGGCATGTTTCTCCTTGGATTTATCCTGTATGGGACTCTGTGCTTCCTGGACTTGATTAACTATTTCCTTTCCCACATTAGGGAAGTTTTCAACTATAATCTCTTCAAATATTTTCTCAGTCCCTTTCTTTTTCTCTTCTTCTGGGACCCCTATAATTTGAATGTTGGTGTGTTTAATGTTGTCCCAGATGTCTCTGAGACTGTCCTCAATTCTTTTCATTGTTTTTTCTTTATTCTTCTCTGCAGTAGTTATTTCCACTATTTTATCTTCCAGGTCACTTATCTGTTCTTCTGCCTCAGTTATTCTGCTATTGATCCCTTCTAGAGAAGTTTTAATTTCATTTATTGTGTTGTTCATCATTGTTTGTTTGCTCTTTAGTTCTTCTAGGTCTTTGTTAAATGTTTCTTGTATTTTCTCTATTCTAGTTCCAAGATTTTGGAACATCTTTACTATCATTATTCTGAATTCTTTTTCAGGTAACCTGCCTATTTCCTCTTCATTTGTTAGGTCTGGTGGGTTTTTGCCTTGCTCCTTCATCTGCTGTGTGTTTTTCTGTATTCTCATTTTGCTTAACTTACTGTGTTTGGGGTCTCCTTTTCACAGGCTGCAGGTTTGCAGTTCTCGTTGTTTTTGGTGTCTGTCCCCAGTGGCTAAGGTTGGTTCAGTGGGTTGTGTAGGCTTCCTGGTGGAGGGGACTAGTGCCTGTGTTCTGGTGGATGAGGCTGGATCTTGTCTTTCTGGTGGGCAGGTCCACGGCTGGTGGTGTGTTTTGGGGTGTCTTTGGCCTTATTATGATTTTAGGCAGTCTCTGTGCTAATGGACGGGATTGTGTTCCTGTGTTGCTAGTTGTTTGCCATAGGGTGTCCTGCACTGTAGCTTGCTGGTCATTGAGTGAAGCTGTGTCTTGGCACTGAGATGGAGATCTCTGGGAGATTTTTGCCGTTTGATATTACGTGGAGCTGGGAGGTCTCTTGTGGACCAGTGTCCTGAAGTTGGCTCTCCCACCTCAGAGGCACAGCCCTGATGCCTGGCTGGAGCACCAAGAGCCTTTCATCCACACGGCTCAGAATAAAAGGGAGAAAAAATAGAAAGAAAGAAAGAAAGAAGATAAAATAAAATAAAATAAAGTAAAATAAAATAAAGTTATTAAAATAATAAATAATTATTAAGAAAAAATTTTTTAAAAGTTAAAAAAAAAAACAAAACGGACAGACAGAACCCTAGGACAAATGGTAAAAGCAAAGCTATAAGGACAAAATAATACACAGAAGCATACACATACACACTCACAAAAAGAGAAAAAGGGGAAAAAAATATATATATATATTTGCTCCTGAATTCCACCTCCTCAATTTGGGATGATTCATTGTCTATTCAGGTATTCCACAGATGCAGGGTACATCAAGTTGATTGTGGAGATTTAATCCGCTGCTCCTGAGGCTGCTGGGAGAAATTTCCCTCTCTCTTCTTTGTTCGCACAGCTCTCGGGGGTTCAGCTTTGGATTTGGACCCGCCTCTACATGTAGGTCGCCTGAGGGCGTCTGTTCTCAGACAGGATGGGGTTAAAGGAGCAGCTGCTTCGGGGGCTCTGGCTCACTCAGCCTGGGGGGAGGGAGGGTACGGATGACGGGCGAGCCTGCGGAGGCCGGCGGCGTGACGTTGCACCAGTCTGAGGCGCGCAGTGTGTTCTCCGGGGGAAGTTGTCCCTGGATCACGGGACCCTGGCAGTGGCAGGCTGCACAGGCTCCCAGGAGGGGAGGTGTGGAGAGTGACCTGTGCTCGCACACAGGCTTCTTGGTGGCGGCAGCAGCAGCCTTAGCATCTCATGCCCGTCTCTGTGGTCCGCGCTGATAGCCGCGGCTCGCGCCCGTCTCTGGAGCTCCTTTAAGCGGCGCTCTTAATCCCCTCTCCTTGCGCACCAGGAAACAAAGAGGCAAGAAAAAGTCTCCTGCCTCTTCGGCAGCTGCAGACTTTATCCCGGACTCCCTCCCGGCCAGCTGTGGCGCACTAGCCCCTTCAGGCTGTGTTCTTACAGCCAACCCCAGTCCTCTCCCTGGGATCCGACCGAAGCCCGAGCCTCAGCTCCCAGCCCCCGCCCGCCCCGGCGGGTGAGCAGACAAGCCTCTCGGGCTGGTGAGTGCTGCTCGGCGCCGCTTCTGCGTGCGGGAATCTCTCCGCTTTGCCCTCCACACCCCTGTTGCTGTGCCCTCCTCCATGGCTCCGAAGCTCCCCACCTCCGCCACCCGCAGTCTCCGCCCGCAAAGGGGCTTCCTAGTATGTGGAAATCTTTCCTCGTTCACAGCTCCCTCCCACTGGTGCAGGTCCCGTCCCTATTCTTTTGTCCCTGTTTTTTCTTTTTCTTTCTTGCCCTACCCAGGTACGTGGGGAGTTTCTTGCCTTTTGGGAGGTCTGAGGTCTTCTGCAAGCGTTCAGTTGGTGTTCTGTAGGAGCTGTTCCACATGTAGATGTATTTCTGATGTATTTGTGGAGAGGAAGGTGATCTCCGCGTCTTACTCTTCTGCCATCTTGAAGCTCCTCCTCAGGTCACAACATTTTAATCAACTGATCAATATATAACCTTGTATTTATAGGTGTTTCATTTAAAAAAATTTTTTATTGGAGTATAGTTGCTTTACAATGGTGTGTTAGTTTCTGCTGTACAGCAAAGTGAATCAGCTATACATATACATATATTCCCTCTTTTTTGGATTTCCTTCCCTTTTAGGTCACCACTGAGCAATGAGTAGAGCTCCCTGTGCTCTCCAGTAGGTTCTCGTTAGTTATCTATTTTATACATAGTAGTGCATATATGTCAATCCCAACCTCCCAATTCATCCCACCATCTCCTTCCCCCTTGGGATCCATATGCTTCTTCTCTACGTCTGTGTCTCTATTTCTGTGTTGCAAATAAGTTCATCTGTATCATTTTTCTAGATTCCAAATACAAGCAATATTATATGATGTTTGTTTTTCTTTTTCTGACTTACTTCACTCTGTATGACAGTCTCTAGGTCCATTCACATTTCTGCAAATGGCACAATTTCATTCCTTTGTATGGCTGAGTAATATTCCATTGTACATATGTACCACATCGACTTTATCCATTCCCCTGCTGATGGACATTTAGGTGGCTTCCATGTCCTGGTTACTGTACATAGTGCTTCAATGAACATCATGGTGCAAGTATCTTTTTTTTTTTTCTTTTTTAACGTTTTTATTGGAGTATAATTGCTTTACAATGGTGTGTTAGTTTCTGCTTTATAACAAAGTGAATCAGTTATACATATACATATATCCCCATATCTCTTGCCTCTTGCCTCTCCCTCCCTCCCACCCTCCCTACCCGACCCTTCTAGCTGGTCACAAAGCACCGAGCTGATCTCCCTGTGCTATGCAACTGCTTCCCACTAGCTATCTATTTTACATTTGGACATATATACACTACCACTCTCTCACTTTGTCCCAGCTTACTCTTCCCCCTCCCCATGTCCTCAAGTCCATTCTCCAGTAGGTCTGCATCTTTATTCCCGTCTTGCCCCTAGGGTCTTCATGACCTTTGTTTTTTTTTTTTTTTTTTTAGATTCCATATATATGTGTTAACATACAGTATTTGTTTTTGTCTTCCTGACTTACTTCTCTCTGTATGACAGACTCTAGGTCCATCCACCTCACTACAAATAACTCAATTTCGTTTCTTTTTATGGCTGAGTAATATTCCATTGTATATATGTGCCACATCTTCTTTATCCATTCATCTGCTGATGGACACTTAGGTTGCTTCCATGTCCTGGCTATTGTAAGTAGAGCTGCAATGAACATTGTGGTACATGACTCTTTTTGAATTATGGTTTTCTCAGGGTATATGCCCAGCAGTGGGATTGCTAGGTCACACTGTAGTTCTATTTTTAGTTTTTTGAGGAACCTCCATACTGTTTTCCATAGTGGCTGTATCAATTTACGTTCCCACCAACAGTGTAAGTGGGTTCTCTTTCCTCCACACACTATCCAGCATTTATTGTTTGTAGATTTTTTTTGATGATGGCCATTCTGACCGATGTGAGGTATACCTCATTGTAGTTTTGAGTTGCATTTCTCTAATAATTAGTGATGTAGAGCATCTTTTCATGTGCCTCTTGGCCATCTATATGTCTTCTTTGGAGAAATGTCTATTTAGGTCTTCTGTCCATTTTTTGATTGAGTTGATTGTTAATTTGATATTGAGCTGCATGAACTATTTGTATATTTTGGAGATTAATTCTTTGTCAGTTGCTTCATTTGTAAATATTTTCTCCCATTCTGAGGGTTGTCTTTTCATCTTGTTTATGGTTTCCTTAGTGCTTCTGTTTAAATACACGTTATTTAATATATGTTGTTGATTCATTAACACTGAACTCATGCCAAGTGGCACTATAACTCATGTCTGAACCAAGCTTATCTAACACACACATTTTCTCCAAAAGGTATGTCATAGCCTTCTTGTGCTTAGGAACACTAGAAAGCACTACACTATTATGCCTGGGGACCACTTTAAACAGCAAAATCTCCTTCCTACTCCCAAAAAAGGGCACAAAAATGAGAAAAAAATGTGATACTAATTAGATCATGAAACATTGACAGTTGTTTACAATATGAAAGCTGATATAAAAAGGCAGAGCGTCTCCTTGTTTGACCTCAGTGGGAACGTGCACATAGGGAGACTCAATTTTTTCCAATCTGTGCAAGCTTACAAAAGTGCTATGAGTATGGGTTAGTGAGGAGACAAATGCAGGACACACAAATGATGAGAATGGACTGTATGCTGCTCACCTTTGTGTCACGGGTAACTACAATGTTGCCTGGCATGTAGTAGGGGCTCAGTACATACATTGAATAAGTGGAAATAGTGTCCCTTAATTTTTCCTTTTTTTTTTTTTGAATTTTTGAATTTTATTTTATTTATTTTTTTATACAGCAGGTTCTTATTAGTCATCCATTTTATACACATCAGTGTATACATGTCAATCCCGATCTCCCAATTTGTCACACCCCCCCACCCCCCACTTTCCCCCCTTGGTGTCCATACGTTTCTTCTCTACATCTGTGTCTCTATTTCTGCCCTGCAAACTGGTTCACCTGTACCATTTTTCTAGGTTCCACATATATGCGTTAATATAGGATATTTCTTTTTCTATTTCTGACTTATTTCACTTTGTATGACAGTCTCTAGGTCCATCTGCGTCTCTACAAATGACCCAATTTCCTGCCTTTTTATGGCTGAGTAATATTCCATTGTATATATGTACCACATCTTCTTTATAAATTCGTCGGTCAATGGGCATTTAGGTTGCTTCCATGACCTGGCTATTATAAATAATGCTGCAATGAATGTTGGGGTACATGTGTCTTTTTGAACTATGGTTTTCTCTGGGTATATGCCCAGTAGTGGGATTGCTGGATCATATGGTAATTCTATTTTTAGTTTTTTAAGGAACCTCCATACTGTTCTCCATAGTGACTGTATCAACTTACATTCCTACCAACAGTCCAAGAGGGTACCCTTTTCCCCACACCCTCTCCAGCATTTGTTGTTTGTAGATTTTCTGAGGATGCCCATTCTAACTGGTGTGAGGTGATACCTCATTGTAGTTTTGATTTGCATTTCTCTAATAATTAGTGATGCTGAGCAGCTTTTCACGTGCTTCTTGGCCATCTGTATGTCTTCTTTGGAGAAATGTCTATTTAGGTCTTCTGCCCATTTTTGGATTGGGTTGTTTGTTGATTTAATATTGAGCTGCATGAGCTGTTTATATATTTTGGAGATTAATCCTTTGTCCGTTGATTCATTTGCAAATATTTTCTCCCATTCTGAGGGTTGTCTTTTCATCTTGTTTATGGTTTCCTTTGCTGTGCAAAAACTTTTAAGTTTCATTAGGTCCCATTTGTTTATTTTCGTTTTTATTTCCATTACTCTAGGAGGTGGATCAAAAAAGATCTTGCTGTGATTTATGTCAAAGAGTGTTCTTCCTATGTTTTCCTCTAAGAGTTTTATAGTGTCTGGTCTTACATTTAGGTCTCTAATCTATTTTGAGTTTATTTGTGTGTATGGTGTTAGGGAGTGTTCTAATTTCATTGTTTTACATGTAGCTGTCCAGTTTTCCCACCACCACTTATGGAAGAGACTGTCTTTTCTCCATTGTATATCCTTGCCTCCTATGTCATAGATAAGTTGACCATAGGTGTGTGGGTTTATCTCTGGGCTTTCTATCTTGTTCCATTGATCTATATTTCTGTTTTTGTGCCAGTACCATACTGTCTTGATTACTGTAGCTTTGTAGTATAGTCTGAAGTCAGAGAGTCTGATTCCTCCAGCTCTGCTTTTTTCCTTCAGGACTGCTTTGGCTATTCAGGGTCTTTTGTGTCTCCATAAAAATTTTAAGATTTTTTGTTCTAGTTCTCTGAAAAATGCCACTGGTAATTTGATAGGGATTGCATTGAACCTGTAGATTGCTTTGGGTAGTATAGTCATTTTCACAATATTGATTCTTCCAATCTAAGAACATGGTATATCTCTCCATCTGTTGGTGTCATCTTTAATTTCTTTCATCAGTGTCTTATAGTTTTCTGCATACAGGTCTTTTGTCTCCCTAGGCAGGGTTATTCCTAGGTATTTTATTCTTTTTGTTGCAATGGTAAATGGGAGTGTTTCCTTAATTTCTCTTTCAGATTTTTCATCATTAGTATATATGAATGCAAGAGATTTCTGTGCATTAATTTTGTATCCTGCAACTTTACCAAATTCCTTGATTAGCTCTAGTAGTTTTCTGGTGGCATCTTTAGGATTTTCTATGTATAGTATCATGTCATCTGCAAACGGTGACAGTTTTACTTCTTGTTTTCCAATTTGGATTCCTTTTATTTCTTTTTCTTCTCTGACTGCCGTGGCGAGGACTTCCAAAACTATGTTGAATAGTAGTGGTGAGAGTGGGCAACCTTGTCTTGTTCCTGATCTTAGAGGAAATGCTTTCAGTTTTTCACTGTTCAGTATGATGTTAGCTGTGGGTTTGTCATATATGGCCTTTATTATGTTGAGGTAGGTTCCCTCCATGCCCACTTTCTGGAGAGTTTTTATCATAAATGGGTGTTGAATTTTGTCAGAAGCTTTTTCTGCATCTATTGAGATGATCATATGGTTTTTCTTCTTCATTTTGTTAATATGGTTTATCACATTGATTGATTTGCGTATACTGAAGAATCCTTACATCCCTGAGATAAATCCCACTTGATCATGGTGTATGATCCTTTTACTGTGTTGTTGGATTCTGTTTGCTAGTACTTTGTTGAGGATTTTTGCATCTATATTCATCAGTGATATTGGTCTGTAATTTTCTTTTTTTGTAGTATCTTTGTCTGGTTTTGGTATCAGGGTGATGGTGGCCTCATAGAATGAGTTTGGGAGTGTTCCTTCCTTTGTAATTTTTTGGAAGAGTTTGAGAAGGATGGGTGTTAGCTCTTCTCTAAGTGTTTGATAGAATTCGCCTGTGAAGCCGTCTGGTCCTGGACTTGTGTTTGTTGGAAGATTTTTAATCACAGTTTCAATTTCATTACTTGTGATTGGTCTGTTCATATTTTCTATTTCTTCCTGGTTCAGTCTTGGAAGGTTACACCTTTCTAAGAATTTGTCCATTTCTTCCAGGTTGTCCATTTTATTGGCATACAGTTTCTTGTAATAGTCTCTTAGGATGCTTTGTATTTCTGCAGTGTCTGTTGTAACTTCTCCATTTCATTTCTAATTTTATTGATTTGAGTCCTCTCCCTCTTTTTTTTGATGAGTCTGGCTGATGGTTTATCAATTTTGTTTATTTCCCAAAGATCCAGCTTTTCATTTTATTGATCTTTGCTATTGTTTTCTTTATTTCTATTTCATTTATTTCTGCTCTGATCTTTATGATTTCTTTCCTTCTGCTAACTTTGGGTTTTGTTTGTTCATCTTTCTCTAGTTCCTTTAGGTGTAAGGTTAGATTGTTTTTTTGAGATTTTTCTTGTTTCTTGAGGTAGGCTTGTATAGCTATAAACTTCCCTCTTAGAACTGCCTTTGCTGCATCCCATAGGTTTTGGATCGTCGTGTTTTCATTGTCATTTGTCTCTAGGTATTTTTTGATTTCCTCTTTGATTTCTTCAGTGATCTCTTGGTCATTTAGTAATGTGTTGTTTAGCCTCCATGCGTTTGTGTTTTTTATTTTTGTCTCTGTAATTGATTTCTAATCTCACAGCGTTGTGGTCAGAAAAGATGCTTGATATGATTTCAGTTTTCTTAAATTTGCTGAGGCTTGATTTGTGACCCAAAATGTGATCTATCCAGGAGAATGTTCCGTGCACACTTGAGAAGAAAGTGTAATCTGCTGTTTTTGGATGGAATATCTTATAAGTGTCAATTAAATCTTTTTGGTCTATTGTGTCATTTAAAGCTTCTGTTTCCTTATTTATTTTCATTTTGGATGATCTGTCCATTGGTGTAAGTGAGATGTTAAAGCCCCCCACTATTATTGTGTTACTGTCGATTTCCTCTTTTATAGCTGTTAGCAGTTGCCTTATGTATTGAGGTGCTCCTATGTTGGGTGCATATATATTTATAATTGTTATATCTTCTTCTTGGATTGATCCCGTGATCATTATGTAGTGTCCTTCGTTGTCTCTTGTAACATTCTTTATTTTAAAGTCTATTTTATCTGATATGAGTATTGCTACTCAAGCTTTCTTTTGCTTCCATTTGCATGGAATATCTTTTTCCTTCCCCTCACTTTCAGTCTGTATGTGTCCCTAGGTCTGAAGTGGGTCTCTTGTAGGCAACGTATATATGGGTCTTGTTTTTGTATCCATTCAGCAAGCCTGTGTCTTTTGGTTGGAGCATTTAATCCATTCATGTTTAAGGTAATTATCGATATGTATGTTCCTATTACCATTTTCTTAATTGTTTTAGGGTTTTTTTTTGTCGATCTTTTTCTTCTCCTGTGTTTCCCACTTAAAGAAGTTCCTTTAGCATTTGTTTTAGAGCTGGTTTGGGGGTGGTGAATTCTCTTAGCTTTTGCTTGTCTCTAAAGCTTTTGACTTCTCCATAAAATCTGCATGAGATCCTTGCTGGGTAGAGTAATCTTGGTTGTAGGTTCTTCCCTTTCATCACTTTAAGTATGTCATGCCACTCCCTTCTGGCTTGTAGAATTTCTGCTGAGAAATCAGCTGTTAACCTTATGTTATTTGTCGTTTTTCCCTTGCTGCTTTCAATAATTTTTCTTTGTCTTTAATTTTTGCCAGTTTGATTACTATGTGTCTCGGCGTGTTTTTCCTTGTGTTTATCCCATATGGAAGTCTCTGCACTTCCTGGACTTGGGTGGCCATTTCCTTTCCCATGTTAGGGAAGTTTTTCACTATAATCTCTTCAAATATTTTCTCCGGTCCTTTCTCTCTCTCTCCTCCTTCTGGGACCCCTATAATGTGAATGTTGTTGCATTTAATGTTGTCCCAGAGGTCTCTTAGGCTGTCTTCATTTCTTTTTGTTCTTTTTTCTTTATTCTGTTCCGCAGCAGTGAATTCCACCATTCTGTCTTCCAGGTCACGTATCTGTTCTTCTGCTTCAGTTATTCTGCTATTGATTCCTTTTATTGTATTTTTCATTTCAGTTATTCTATTATTCATCCCTGTTTGTTTGTTCTTTAATTCTTCTAGATATTTTTTAAACATTTCTTGCATCTTCTCGATCTTTGCCTCCATTCTTTTTCCGAGGTCCTGGATCATCTTCACTATCATTATTCTGAATTCTTTTTCTGGAAGGTTGCCTATCTTCACTTCATTTAGTTGTTTTTCTGGGGTTTTGTCTTGTTCCTTCATCTGGTACATAGACCTCTGCCTTTTCATCTTGTCTATCTTTCTGTGAATGTGGTTTTTGTTCCATAGGCTGTAGGACTGTAGTTCTTCTTCCTTCTGCTGTCTGCCCTCTTGTGGATGAGGCTATCTAAGAGGCTTGTGCAAGTTTCCTGATGTGAGGGGCTGGTGGTGGGTAGAGCTGACTGTTGCTCTGGTGGGCAGAGCTCAGTAAAACTTTAATCTGCTTGTCTGCTGATGGGTGGATGGGGCTGGGGTCCGTCCCTGTTGGTTGTTTGGCCTGAGGCGACTCAACACTGGACCCTCCCCGGGCTCTTTGGTGGGGCTAATGGCGGACTCATGCCAAAGAGTACTTCCCAGAACTTCTGCTGCCAGTGTCCTTTTCCCCACGGTGAGACAGAGACAACCCCCACCTCTGCAGGAGACCCTCTAACACTAGCAGGTAGTTCTGGTTCAGTCTCCTATGGGGTCACTGCTCCTTCCCCTGGATTCCGATACACACATTACCTTGTGTGTGCCCTCCAAGAGTTCAGTCTCTGTTTCCCCCAGTCCTGTCGAAGTCCTGCAATCAAATCCCACTAACCTTCAAAGTCTGATTCTCTAGGAATTCTTCCTCCCATTGCTGGACCCTAGATTTGGAAGCCTGATGTGGGGCTCAGAACCTTCACTCCAGTGGGTGGACTTCTGTGGTATAAGTGTTCTCCAGTTTGTGAGTCACCCACCCAGCAGTTATGGGATTTGATTTTATTGTGATTGCGCCCCTCCTACCATCTCATTGTGGCTTCTCCTTTGTCTTTGGATGTGGGTTATCTTTTTTGGTAAGTTCCAGTGTCTTCCTGTCAATGACTGTTCAGCAGTTAGTTGTGATTCTGGTGTTCTTGCAAGAGGGAGTGAAGGCACATCCCTCTACTCCACCATCTTGAACCAATCCTAGTGTCCCTTAATTTTTAAATGTATCCCAGTTATATTGTCTTACTCTGTTTTATGCTCTTAAGAAGTTTGTGGTATGCTAATTTTGTAAATGTGAACATTTTAGAATAATGTGAATACTTGTTTGTATAGGGTATGTTTCCTCTTTGAACTTGGAAAATCTCTGGCATCTAAAATTGATAAAAATTCTGATGCCAGTCTAAATCTCAGTTCTTTGTAGTGTACCTGTTAATTCCTCCTCTCTGTGCCCCCTTTGGAAGATTTTAGGATTTTTTTCTTTTCCTTGAAAAAATGAAAATTCATGTGTATTTGGACTTTTTGTATTGGAACATTTATATCTTTCTGTAGTTCTGGGAAATTTTCTACTTTTATTTCATTTGTTATATCTTTTCCTCCATTCTCTCTATGATGACAGAAATCCTATTAAATGAATTATAAACGTCTGAATCTAGATGACATATTTCTTTACGTTTCTTTTATATATTTAACACATTGTCCTTTCATACTGTGTTCTGGAAGCATAAGTTGCCTTAAATTTCTAACTCAAATATTTATCTTCAGTCATATCCATTATGCTCTTCAGTCCATGTGTTGAGTTTTAGCAAAAAACTTACGTGTATATTCATATTGAGTTAATTTTTATATATGATGTAAGGGGTAGGGTACAAACTCATTCTTTTGCAGGTGGATATCAAGTTGTTCAAGCATCATTTGTTAAAAGGATTATTCTTTCCCCATTGAATTGTCTTGGCACCCTTGTTGAAAATCAGTTTACCGTAAATGCATGGGTTTCCTTCTGGACTGTCAATTTTATTCCATTGATCTATATGTCTAGTCTTACATCATATCACACTGTCTCAATTATTGTAGCTTTGTATTGAGTTTTAGAATCAGCAATGTCTCCCGCTTTGTTCCTTTTCAAGATTGATTTGGCATTTCTGGGTCCCTTGCATTTCCCTATGAATTTAGAATCAACTTGTCAATTTCTGCAAAAATGGCAGCAGTGATTTTGATAGGAATTGTATTTGAATCTGTAGATCAATGTAGCATGTACTGAAATGTTAGCAATACCAAGCCTTCCAAATCCATGAATGTGGGATGTCTTTCCATTTGTTTAGATCTTCTTTAATTGCTTTCAGTGATATTTTATAGCTTTTAGTATATAAGTTTTACACTCCATTTGTTAAATTTATTTTAAGTATTTTACTTGTTTGAATGCTATTATAAATGGGATTATTTTCTTAGTCTCATTTTTGGATTGTTCATTGCTAGTACACAGAAATGTAAGTGACTTTTATATACTAATCTTTTATCCTGGCAATCTTGCTGAACTTGTTTATTAGTTCTAATAGCTTGTGTTTGTGCATGTGTATTCCTTAGGACTTTCTACACACAAGACCATATCGTCCATGAATAAAGAAAATTTCACTTGTTTTTTTCCAACCTGGGTACCCTTTTTTATTTTTCTTGCTCAATGTCATTGGCTAGACCCTCCAGTACAATGTTGACTGTAAGTGGGGAGAGTGGAATCTATGTCTTAATCCTCATCTCAGGGAGAAAGACATTCCATCTTTCACCATTAAATATGATGTTAACTCTAGTTTTTTATTTTGTAGAATTTCTTTGTCAGGTCGAGGAAGTTTCTCTCTATTCCTAGTCTGTTGAGTGTTTTATCATGACTGAGCATCAGATTTTGGGAAATGCTTTTTCCACATCTATTGAGATGATGTGACTGACTCCCATTAAAAACCTCGGACTTCAAGGCTTGGGTGAGCTTCCCTGATTGACAGTGCTCAGTACACGTTATCACAGTCATTGTAGGGAGAGTCCACACGACTCCAATGGGAAGATGGCTAGAAGCTTCTGCCTTGTCTCTCTTGGAACCTGCCCTTTGTACCTTTTTCCATTCTGGATTTTAATTGGTATCCTTTCTCTGTAATAAACTGTAATCATGAGTATAACTTTCCTGAGTTCTGTGAGTCTCTCTAGTGAATCATGAACCTCAAGGTAGTTTTGGAGACCCTTAACACAAGATGATTTGAAATCTTTCTCTAGTAAGTCCAATGTTCAGACCTTCTCAGAGACAGTTTCTACTAACTGTCCCCCCCACCCCCATCCCGTGTGGCCATACTTTCCCATTTCTTTTCATGTCTCATAATATTTGTGGAAAATTGAACATTTTAAATAATATTATGTGGTTATTATGGAAACCAGATTTCCCCCGCTTCCTCATGGCTTGTTGTCGTTGTTTATGTTTGTTATCCTGACAGTTTCTTTGCCTAGTGATTTTCCTCAACTAATTTTGTGAAGTCAGTATTTTTTGTCATGTGTGGCCACTGAAGTCTCTGATCAGTTGGCTTAGTGGTCAGCTAATAATTAGACAGGGATTTTCTTGCATGCTTTGAAGCAATAATTCTCCCAGCCTCTGCCAAAGGGTTCTAGGTGCATGTTTGGCACTTTTCACATTCTGCTAGTTATAGCTCTGCCTTACCCTTCACTTCCTGCCTGTGCAGAGCCTTAAGTTCGGTCAGAGGTCAGAGACAAGAGCTTTCGCAGGTCTTTCCTGAGCATGCACTTTGCCACCTAGATTCCCAGGAATATGTTGGTGCTTTCTCAAAGCCTTCTGTGGACATCTAATTACTCAAAAAAAAAAAAAAATTTAGTCAGCCCTTTGTTTGCCCCAGCTGTTAATCTTAACTCAGGCAGCTGTGATGTTAAATCATAGCCACTGGTATTTTTCAATAAATGCCCCATGGAAAAGGCTGTTCACAATGATTGAGTTCTAAGTCAGGTCAAATAAAGACAAGTCCTATGAGTGTTTAAAAATTATAAAAATAAAAATTAAAAATTATACCTGAGATTTAACTCATAGAGATGTGACTGAGTGATGACATGGAGAGGCCAAGGTCATTAAAAACGGACATACCACACCATTCAGGACCACAGGATAAATACCAGGTTTGATTAGGCAGAAGCACAAATGAGGGGAAGGCCTAGTTAAGAACATTTCTTGGGGTTTCTGTGGGAAAGGCAAAGCAGAGCAAAATAAACAGTTTAGGATTGGCCAGTTTGAATAATTCTGATGGGCTCTGGGTTCTAGTTGCCTGAATACTGGCCCTACAGTGATTTATGGAAGGGGAATTACTGGCTTGGTGTGTGAGAGTCAGATAAGAAGGTGGGTGGGGGCACAACCTTGGATCTGCTCATGAAAGGTGAGTTTCAGGCAGGCTGACTTGTAGGACAGGTAAACATGTGGCTGATAGTTTGGCCCTGTGATTAATGGATGCCAAATAGACATACAGAATCTAAGAACATAGTTAGAACACCAGGGTGCTGCTAGACAGGCCAAATAATGATGGTTCTCTTGTAATGGAGATTTTGGTGGGTATTCTAGGCATGTTCTGTACCTTCCATTGACTGTAGACTGCTGTTTTTTATAAATATAGTTCCATGGCTGTTGGTTTTTACAGCTACTATGGAGCTGGGGAAAGGCGATGGATATAGGGCAAATTAAAACACCACGAAACTCACTGTTCTTACTGAGAATCAGCCTTTTTTCTTTACTAAACACTCTTTACTGTTTCCTATGCATGGAACATTATCTCTCCAGGTATTCCCAGGCTTAATCCCTTTTTATCTTATCAGACTATCCTATGCTTCTCTGTTCCTTTATACTGCTTTTTCTTTATAAATCATTACTATCTTAATGTATTCATTCATTTCTTTCTGAACTACAATATGAATGCCATAAAAGCAAAAACTTTGTCTTGTTCACTGTTCTATCTTCAGAGCCTAGAACAGTGTTTGGCACATAGTAGGTACTTAATAAATGTTTGTTAAATAAATAATTTTGTGAATGCATATCTGACATAAAACAGGCAATCTGTTATTTTAGTCTATCATCTTACTTGACAAAATATATCTGGACCCTAACTTCCTATTGAAGTTTGAGGAGTTAATATGGAGTATGAAAATAATAACGCTTCAAAATGTAGATGTTTAAACTGGGTTTTTACAAATCATATTTTGTCTAAGAACTGCTGGCAGTGGATGAAGCTCTCATTCTATTACAGGGTTGACTTTTTGATCTGCCAGAAACATTAAATAAGATAAATGAGTGTATAATCAGTTTTTGAGTACCCATTGTATTGTGTTTTATAATCCTAGTTAATCATTGCTACATGTTAAACAGAGATTACTAACCCCAATTTTCAAAGGAGGAAGCTGAGACCAAAGAAGATGAATCATTTCACCAATGGTGCAATGAAATAAGTCACAGTCTGAATTCAAACCCAGGTCTTCAAACTCTAAGTGCAGTGTTTTCTCCATAGGTTGATTCATTAATTTTAAAAATGTTTATTGAGTAGCTACTATGCTCCAGGCTCTGTTTTTTTGCTGTAGGGTACACAGTGGTCAATAAAACAGAAGAAAACATCTTCATGCTTTATTATATTCTAATGGTGGTGGCAAGAGAGAAAAACGACAACAAATTGACAAGTAAAAACTATATGAGATGCCTGATTAGTTGGTGGCAAGTGCTAAGGAGAAAATGAAGCAGAAAAGGAGATATGGCATTCTGGATGGGGTGTTGACAGTGGTGGACTTAATTTTTTAAATAAGGTGCTTAGGGAAGACTTCACTGAGAAGGTGACATCCAATCTGCAATCATCTGGGGGAAGAGCATCCTTAGCAGGGGGAAGAAGTGTAAAGGCTCTGAGGCTCTTGTGTGCTTGTGTACATGAAGAAAAGCAAGAACCTGGTGTGTCTGGCGTGGAATGACCATGGTGTAGAGTGGTAGGAGATCAGTGTCAAGCAGGTAAAGGGGAGGGAATTCAACAGCTGGGATTTTGTAGGACTGGTTTTTACTGTGAAGGAAATAGGATGCTGTTGGACATTTTTGATCAGGGAAGTGAGGTGATAATTTATGTTTTAAAAGGATCTTGGGATTTATGTTTATTGAACAGATTTGGCTTGGAAGACCAAAAGTTTAGTGTTATCCATCTTCAGTTTGAGATGCCTGACATATCAAGTGGAAATATTGAGCAGGCAATCGGATACAGAGTTTGGAATCCAAGGGAGAGGTCTGAGTGGTGATATAAATTTGGAAATTGTCAGCAGATTGATGGTATTACATTTACAAATGTATTACAAAGTAATACATTTGTATGAAAGCACCTAGGGAATGAGGGAAGATGGGGAAGAGGTCCAAAGATTGAAATCTGGGGCTCCAACGTTAGGAACCAGCAAAGGAGACTGAGAAGGAGCATCTTGTGAGGTAGAAAGACAACCAGGAGAATGAGGTTGTCCAAGAAGCCAAGAGAAGCAGATGCTGAAAGGAGGAGGGAATAGTCAATTATGTAAAATGGTTCAGAATTGGAGTGTGCAGAAGGGAGAGAAGAGAGGAAAATACTTGTGGATATGTCCTTCTGTTTCAACTAAGAAAGTTTTCTTCCTCCGCACATCCTCTGTAAATCCGGCCATGTGGTGATGTAAGGTGATGGACTGGGTTGGGCGCCATGGTTGACTTGTTTTTGGTATGTGTAATCCCCCTGTCCCTCCTCTGCCCGGATTACTGATGATCCTGGCGAGGAACATTTCCATGGGGATGTGTGCATTTGCTATGTCTGGCTTGTAGACAAGTAAATACAAATGCTGCTTTATCAATTTACAGTACAATTGCTTAGTGGCCAAAAGCAGAGTTGGAAGCCTGCCTCCAACTGTCTTCAGGATAGAGGCCAATCTCCTTAACATGCCATATCAGCCTTCATCAGATGTCTTTATCCCACTTCTCCACCTCCTCTGCCTTACCCCACCCCTCCTTCCTACACCATACAATGCCTATGCTCCATTCACGCGGGACTTCTGCTCACCTCTGGATGCACTGTGCTCTTCTATGCCTCTGCCTTTGCACATGCTATTCCTTATGCTTGTAATGCCCTTCCCTGCTTTTGTGCTCAGGAAGGCACTGCTGGTTCTTGGAAGCCCAGTTCATGTGAAATTTCCACTGTGAAGTCTTCCTGATCCTTAGGCTGGAGTACTCATTGCTTTCTCTGCTCCCCCGTCTCCTGTTGGATTTACATATTGCATTGAAATTGTTTATATGTCTGACATTTCTCAAAGGATTTTCAAGGTTCTTACTTATCTCAGTTTCCCCTACTTTGCCTGGCACAGAGCAGTTACTTAATGATAATAATAGTGACTTAAAAAAACTCTATAAGATGCTTGTCTTTGCGCTAAGTGCTTTTGCATGTATTTTCTCTTTTATCCTCATAACAACTTTCTGAGGTAAGGTTTATTATTTTCCCATGCCATAGCTGAAGAAACAGGTTCACAATGGTTATGAAATTGCCACTAGATTTCAAATAGGTTATATAAACTAGATTTCAAATCCAGTTGATTGCAGGGTCTGAGTACTTAATTTCTGTTCTGTACACTTAAAGGAGAAAGGAATAGAAGTTGTTTTTTTCCCCCCTAGGGTCCAAAACGCCCATATTTTTGTCTTTCATTAATTTCTAAGTGAATGTGCCTTGCATTTACCATCTTTCTAAGCGGTTATGTGGCATCCTTTCCCCTTTCGCATATATTACAATAGCCCTGGTTGTTTATCCAGGAAATGTTCAATAGTGATCTGTACCCTGGGCACACCCAGACAGGCAGCTATAGCCCTGCCCGAGTCCAGGCAAAGGCTCCGAGTAGTTAGGTGTGTTGGGGTGGGAGGGGGGGTAATCAGTGAGTAAGCCGGGCTATTATATTGCACAAGTCCTGGAGGAATTCCTCTCATTGTGATCTCATGTGTGTGTGTTTCTGTTTGTTTGTTTGGCTGCACTGCACAGTATGCGGGATCTTATTTCCCTGACCAGGGATCGAACCTGTGCCCCTTGCAGTGGAAGCGGGGAGTCTTATCAATTGGACCACCAGGGAAGTCTGTGATCTTATGTGAGTGGTGCACTGAAGGCAGATGGTAGAGATGGGTGAGTTTGATGGTCAGTCGTATGTGTCAACTTGGCTAGGCTGTAATTCCCAGTTAATCAATCAAACGCTCATGTGGGTGTTGCTGTGAATGTATTTTGTAGATCTGTTTAACATCTACAATCAGTTGACTCTAAGTAAGAGGAGATTATCCTGAAAAATCTGGGTGGGCCAGATCCAATCAGTTGAAAGGCTTTGCTAACAGAGCTGAGGTTTCCCTGAGGAAGAAGAAATTCCACCTGCCGACTGCAGTGTCAAGCTCCTGCAAGAGTTTCCAGCCTGTCCTTCCTTCCAGCCTGCCCTAAGGATTTCAGACTTGCCTGGCCAGTCTCTACAATTGTGTAAGCCAATTCCTTGCAATAAATCCCTCCCTCTCTCTCTCTCTTTCTCTCTTTCCTTTTATCTCTATCTCTATCTATCTCCCATTCCTTTACATATATATCCTACTGGTTCTGTTTTCGCTGGTGGAACCCTGACTGATTACAGTGAGCAAATCAAAAGGTGTCTCTAAGGGAAGTTAGAGAGAAAAAGCAAGAGAAGAATATAATATTATATTAAATAATATGAAGAATGGTCAACGAGTGGAATTGGAGGATTAATTGTCATCCTTTAAGACTGCTTGGGTGTTTCCTCATCCATTCCACCATCCTTTGCCTCATAACCTGGGCAGTTATTCTTCTTCTGTCTTGCCTATTGCCTCCTATCATGATATTGAAGTTGCATACTGACATGTTTGTGATTCCCCCACCCTCCTTCTCCATCCCCTGGTATGTGAGTTTTTTTTTTTTTTTTTTAAACTTTGGGTTTATTTATTTATTTATTTATTTATTTATCTATGGTTGTGTTGGGTCTTCGTTTCTGTGCGAGGGCTTTCTCTAGTTGTGGCAAGCGGGGGCCACTCTTCATCGCGGTGCGCGGGCCTCTCACTATCGCGGCCTCTTTTGTTGCAGAGCGCAGGCTCCAGACGCGCAGGCTCAGTAATTGTGGCTCAAGGGCCTAGTTGCTCCGCGGCATGTGGGATCCTCCCAGACCGGGGCTCGAACCCGTGTCCCCTGCATTGGCAGGCAGATTCTCAACCACTGCACCACCAGGGAAGCCCCGGTATGTGAGTTTTGAGACTCAGGGTATAATTCATCTCTTTATCCCTGGCACATAGCTTAGTTCTTGACTCATATTAGGGGTGAGTAAATATTTGTTGATAAGTGAGTGAGAGTTCACAGCTTTAGGTGCTCAAAGATGCCCCACCCAGGCCATTCCATGGGCCAGGGAAGGCTTTCTGGAGGAAGCAGCCTCTGAGAACCATCAGAAGGGAAACCCCAGCCAGTTTTTATGGCTCTTGTTTCCCTCTATCCATTTGTTGGTGCCTTCAGGAGCACACAATTTGCTGGGCCCCCTTCTCTGTAATGTGGTCCTATTTACATATTTACAGCACCCCTAGGAGACGGCAGTCAGTGCCTCTCACTTGATACTGCTTCATTGAAACACCCACTGGCCACTTTACACACATTGGCACTCTCACAAGGGTATCTTGATATCTTGAGGGGCTTGTGGATATTTTCATCTTCACTAGAGACATTCCTTGGGCTCCTTTTATCCTTCTCCTTGTTGGCACCAGAGTTTGAACCATTTCCAGAGGACACAGATGTGCTGGATGGTGTCCTCTCTTTGCAAGATGAGATGCAAGGACCTTTCCCTGTAGGAAAAAGAGAGCAGAGGTTCTTTTGGAGGGAGAGCACCCACCCTAGGGATGCTCTGAGGGGGTCCAGGTGCTGACTTTCTCCTGCAGATGGACTTTCCCCTCGACAGTCTAGAAGTGTGACTTACCTCCTGGTAACTATAGGGAATAGAAGATGTGAAACCCTTTCTTCCTTCCTTCTCTCAAGAATCTGCTTCTTTTGAACTTATATTTTGCGTGTGTCTGCTTCTAATCTCTTCTTTGTTGAAAGCAAAAGGAAACAGGAACTTCATGCTTATTTATTGAATAAAGAATTGTTGAAAAAACTAAAATTGATAATAAAGATGAAAATATAATTGGAGAAGTGGCTAATTCTAGGACTGGAGCAGGAAATAATACAAGATGAACCTGGTGAATCTTGTAGAGCCCCCAAATAAGGAAGGTCTGAACAAATGAACAAACAAACAAAAAATGAACTAAAAAACAAACCTACATTGATTTGTATTATGTCAAAGGGGCACAGGAGTCAATTGAAAGAGATGCCAATGCCAAAGCTGGAAATTTTTGGACAACAAAATAAACAAAGTAGTACTGGATTATAACCAAAGTATAAAATAAATATCTGTAAGTCCACACTGATATAGGTAAATGATTGAATAAATAGGTAAATGGGGGAGAAGAGACAAATCTCCCACGCAGAAGACGTCCAAATAAGTTGTGCAGATACTCCACCCTCAGGGAGGGGGCATAACTCCTCACTTCTTAAGTGTGGACTGTATACATTGGTTTCCTTGAAAAATGCATACAGTACAGAAAGGGGAAAAAAGAGTAACTTTATAGTGGATAAACCTGGCAAACACTACTTTAGCCAGGTGACCAAGGTCAAATTCAAAATAATTAGTTCTGTTGATTGTATGTACCCCTGATATGACTGTGGTAAAAATGACCCTTTACCCCTGTGATCTTCCTCCCCCAAACCCATAATCTCAAACTGGACAAGAGAAAAACATCAAATTCCAGTAGAGGGCATCCTACAACACACCTGACCAGCACTCCTTAAAACTGTCAAGGTTATTAAAAACAAGGAAAATAGATAACTAATAAGGACCTACTGTATAGCACAGGGAACTCTACTCAATACTCTGTAATGACCTATATGGGAAAAGAATCTAAAAAAGAGTGGATATATGTATATGTATAACTGACTCACTTTGCTGTACAGCAGAGATTAACACAGCATTGTAAATCAATTATACTCCAATAAAAACAAACAAACAACAACAACAACAAGGAAAGTGAGAAACCGTCATAGTCAAGATGAGCCTAAAGGGACACGATGACTAAATGTAATGAATGTGGTAGCCTTGTGGGATCCTCTAACAGAAAGAGGACATTAGGTAAAAACTAAAAAAAATATGTTAATAAATTCTGGACTTTATGTAATAATAATGTATCAATATTGGTTCATTAATTGTAACAAATGTACCATACTCATGTAAGATATTAATAATAGGGTATACTGGTGAGGGGAAGGTATATGGGAACACTCTGTACTATTTGCTCCGTTTCTCTGTAAATCTAAAACCTTTCTAAAAGAAATCTATTAAAAAAAAAAACCTTAGGAGAAAAAGAGGGAAAAATGCATAAGGGCCTCCTCTGGTGGTATAGGTGTGTAGAATTAAGTGCATGCACACACACATACACAGATCAACACTTTATGACAATCTGCTAAAATGAAGGCTAAGATACTGCATAGTAATTATGATATGTCACCTGCCTCTTACCTGACACATTGTCCTACTAAGTCATTGGCTACTGGAGCTTGGTTATTGATTCTCATGGCCATGATCTCTTGGAGAGAGAGGAGAGAGGTGCTGTGCCTACTTGGAATGCTTTCCTATCTTCTTGAAATCTTCCTATTGTTTAAAGTTCTATTTATTCTGGTTAAGATAGTATGAAGAAAGAGTATAGAGAGAGTAAGTAGCTCAAAGGCTGAATGCTTAGGATCTCCTAACCCTTACTCTTCAAATTCACAATCTCCTTGGATGAACAGGAGAGGAGGTACTCTGTTGGAGGAGAATATCACTTCATATGAAGTTTAATAATCCCTCTTGACATGTTCTATTCAGTTTGATCCAGCAATGGTTCCAAACCCTAAGAATGTTAAATCAAATTACCGGAAACAACAGAAGTTTGACAAAATGGTCCAAAAAAATGAAAAAACAAACAAAATGAAAGGGGACATTTTGGGACTTTAGTTTTAGGGTCAGCTGGGCCTAAATTGGGAATTAAGAGGAACTGAAGGGCTGTTGAAGAATTTACCAGAAAACAGATAGTTTATATGGACACATATTTTTCATACCAAAGTCAGGACACAGGGCTGGCAAATATGAGAGAGTTTATGGGACAAAGAGATGAACACTTTCAGCTGAGGGTGCCTTGGGAAATCCGGGTCACAGAGTCAATGAAAAGTGAAGAGGTTAGGAAATGGCAAAGTCAGACAACTAAGTAAAGGGGAAATAAGCTGTTGATCCTACAAGCCCTGCTTATCTTTTGTGATTGATGTACATAATTTCCAAACCAATATCCTTTCTTTTTTCAAATTAACTGAACTCTTATTTTACTGTGTGGAAATATGCCTAGCTACAAAAGGTATTTCCCAGCCTCCCTTTCCGCTATGAGTAGCCATGTGACGCAGTTCTGGACAATGAGATGTAAGCAGAATTTCCTGGGAGGGGCTTCTGAGAAATTCTTTGAAAGGAGCAGAATCAGCCCGTCTTTGTCCTTTCCCTCTTTTCAACTGAAACACTGACTCAAAATTTGACATGAAGGAACAGTCTTGGCACAAGGCGGCAGCATGAGAAGGGAAGGCACCTGCAAAGGAAGAGTGAAGACGAGGGAAAAATTAGAAAGAACCTAGATCCTTGAGGGCATCAGAGTGTTACCATTCATTGTTCGACTGCCAAACTCTGGACGCATTTTATGTGACAAAAATGAAGCCCCTGAATGGTTTAGGTTGCTATTTTTATGGTTTTCTTTCCAGCTGACCCCAACTTTAACATAGAACTCTTAATGAGAGCTGTTTTTTTGCATATTACCAAATTCTTCTATGCAATGTCTGAGAGCAGGAATTGTCAGCGCTAATAGGATCTTTGCTCTACCCCATTCAGAATATAAATCTTCCTGAGTAGACATCAAAGGAAGTTGGTGCTGTCATTTTGGTTTCTTTCCTACTGAAAATGACAGCCCGGTGGCTAAGAGACCATACTGTGGACTTAATGTGTAACAACCACTTAGTGACCATCAGCTTGTGTAATCTCTGGCAGCCCTCTTAAACTTTTTGTACCTCTGTTTCCTCATAAACTAAATGGGGTTAACAATACCTATCTCATAGGACCGTTCTGAAAATTGAATGAGATACGTTGTGTATAAAATTTAGCATGGTTCCTGGCTCATAAATCCTTAGCAGTAAATGGTGGTTATCATTTCAATTTGGTTTTTTCTAAAGCTTTGCAAATTGTAAAGAGTTACACAAGTATATTATTCTTCTGGCTATAATTGGGACAGTTATTAAGCTATTGCCTTTCAGCTCCAAAGCATCTTTCTAGACTCAGCTCAGCAACGTTGGGGCTAGGACTCCGCAAACCACATCCAGCCTTGCCTCCAGTTCCCTTTTCCTCTTCCATCAGGGGGCACTAGAGGGAGATGGCCAGTCTGGAGGAGGAAGCCACGCTCCTTCCCGTCTGCTTCCTGTTGGCTTCTGAGCTCTTCCTGTTCCTATGAGCTGCGCTCCAGCAGTGCTTTCCCATCCCGCGGCGGCAGTTCCTTCCTGAAGTCAGAATTGAATCCAGTTTGCAGTTCCTCTGACACTTTCAAATATTGTGCTTCATTTCAGTCACTGGCACCAGTCACACCTCCTTTTTGTTTATATATTTATGTATGCATGCATTTATTTATTTTTCACACTTCTCCATCAGATTTATTTATTTATTTTTTGAAAGGAATGGATTTTGAGAAGAAAAAACATGGGGAATAGATAAAAATTACAAATGTAGGCTGCTTTGCTAATTGTTTTATAACCACAAGAAATTAGAATGCCCTGTTCAAAACAAGACAATGAAATCTCAAAGATCGAGGTGTTCCTTTAGGCGAGGATGAAGATTTCAGTCTCTGGTATTTGGAATTTAGGCTGCAGTCCTTGTTTTTGGATAGATCACCGGGTGTGTGGTACAGTCCATGTTTCTAACCAGATCTGAACGGAAGAATGGCCACTTGGCTCAGGTGGAAGTAGATCAAGTGTTTAGTTACAGGGGTCGCGTAAGTACCGAAGTTCCTTCTGCGGTGCTGTGCCAGGTTGGCTTGTACTTGGCAAATGTCCTCCTCAGTGTTATATTTCTCCAACACCTGGGTGGCGCACTCCACCAAGCCCGTTGCATCTCCTCCGACATATCTGCATTTTTGATCACGGCCTTTCGGGTACACGTGGTTACCATGGAGCAGAGGCTGCCTCACCCTGCGGGGCCCCTCCTCCAGGCTACTAAGTTTCAGTAATTCCAGCTTCTTTGTTCCTCAGCCCTAGGGATGTTAGCGGTTTCCTGCAGTTGCTACCTCTGTGCCAGAACCAGCCCATATTGGCTCGCAGAGTCTACTGTTAAATTTTCAGGAATTTTGCAAGTGAGATAGTAAACTGCTGGTAGCTGGAAATCTGCCATGCTGGGAGTATTTACACCATGAAAATTGGCAAATGCTGCAAATCAGATTTCCCCGACCAGAGATCTGGTTGTAGCACTTAGCAGCCCACCACTAATTAGAGTTCTCCTTTTACTCCTTCAGTTACCTAGTTAATTACTTTGTATCTAGTTAAGAATACTTTATATTCATTTCTCTCTATTCAGTTAACTGGTGTGGTTTCTGTATCCTGGATTGACGCTGAATGATACATTACCTTGTAGAGTTGTACCTCTATCAATCCCCGTTGTACTCCAGGAAAACTGGTGTGTGTAGTTTTGTTCTAAAAAGTGCCTAACACCTAGAATTTTATAAGTAATCAATTAACATGAGTTGTGTTACTAACATTAGTTAACATCAATAACCTGAGTTGCTGCTGGTTCAGAGACTCCAATAGTCACGTGGAAAGCTATCTTGCCTGTTTTAGGATACAGTTTGTAATTCTTTTTTCTGTATAGAAGGGAAGGAGATATAGCCAATAACCACATCTTGCTGAGCAAGGAGGATGGCATCTTTCTTGAAAAAACCAAGTAAATAAAATCCTGTTCTCAACATGTTAGGCTAAAAGGAAAAACATTTCCTATTCTGGCACTTGTATAGATTGGGTCAGATTTCTGAAAAGCAAGGTATATTCGATATCTCTGATTCCTTAAGATATGCGCTCTGGCTCTTGATAACTATATACTGCCTGTTAAGGTTTTCAAGCTCCATTTTAACTGCATAATTTTGCTTATTCGACTTGGAGCAACCTTCCGCTGGCTCTCCAAAGCTTTGATCTTGTTCAACATGTGTATGAGACTCCACAAAGTTGTATTCTGAAAAAAGATGCCAACATTCCAACATAATTTCAAAATAACTTGTAAGAAAAAGCAAACTTTTCACACAAATCCTATATTTAAAGATGCCTTCCTTCCAATAACATTCATTAAGCGACCATCTGTTTGCCTTTGATTATCATCTGGACCACTAATAAGCGAGTTTAATCTGAGCAGTGTTATTTGCACGCTACTTCTAAATTTAGTGCCTTTCAAAGAAGTCAGCAAGGCTGGTCTCCAGGAAATATTGCCTTTGATGTAACATCTGGTTTTCAGGGAATTTCTATGTAGTGCCCAACCGGGGGGTGGACCAAAGGGCAAAGAGAAATCAAGTGACTTGCCCAGAGTCACGTAATGAGTTAATGACTTAACCTGGGTTACCTGCAGTTTCTATCTGTGGCTAAAAGTCCTAGCCTGCTTTTTTCTATTCTGTATGTTATATAGATACTGAACATGTAGACATAGATATTCCCTTCCCTGCATTCATGAATGGATAAATGTGTGGATCTGTAAGACTGGTTATAGATTTATTGATATTTATTTGCATCTTTCTATTTGGTGTTTCCTCTCTATATTTTGAGAAGAAAGGAAAATTTCCTGCATTATCCTCCCCTTTAGTAAAAAAAAAATGATTGGAAGTAACAGTGAATTGTTACTGACTGCAAAATCTTCTCTAGAAGTGAACTGACCTTTTTCCTTGCAAGGGAAATGGAAGGTTAAACTGTATGGACAACTCACTTGATCTGAGGGAAACTGAAAGTCATCATTACAGGCATCATCAACATTCAACCTTTCTCCCTTCTCTTTTGTCTTCTCTATTTTTCCCTCCTTTCTCCTTCCCTGGGCTGGAGATCACAGAGCTGTCAACACCTTAAATGCATGATTATAAAGAAAGTTCAAGGTTATGATGCTTTATCATAAAAGCAATTCTTGTTGTTACTTTACTGGGTCAATACGTTTTATAATCGATATGTGATTTTAATATCCTTGTACTAATTATAGCATAATGTATTCAATCTAATTAGTGCTTATAGCTTTAAAGGTATTTTCACATTTATGGTTTATTTTAATCTTCTCAGGTTTATATTATAAAACAGTTTGTATTTTATGTATGCTTAGAATTGTTTTTCCATAACCTAAAGGACCACTCCAATTTTTGTACAGTGAAGCATAACTTAATATCTTATAAATTAAAAAAATTAAAATTTTAATCTGACAAATTGGGGTTGAAGTCTCAGCTCTACTGGCTATGTGACCATGGGCAACTCACTAGATCTTTCTAACCTTCAATGTCCTCATCTGAAATACCTATCTCATAACACTGAGAGAATGAAATGAGATTATATGTAAAGCTGTTAGCACCGTGCTCTGATATACATTAAAAGTTCAGGAAATAGTCGTCAATTTTCTTTCTTGTTCTTTTTTTTTTTTTTTTTTTCTATAAAGTGCATTAGTCTCCTGTGCTTGTTCTTGCCTGACTCTTAGAGATTTTATGAAAATCACAATCACATAGTGGAGTGAGAGAGGATCTTGGGAAACTGAGAAATCTGGATTAGAAGATTAAATGAAATGGTGTGTTAGCGACTTTTGCGTTTGGCTGGACAAGATCCATTCCCTTTGCTTTGCGTAACGCCACCCTGGTTCCCTTTAAGGGAGTTCCTTTTGCTCTTTTTTTTGTGGAGTCTTAGGAGTACAGTCAGAGAAGTGACAGGCCTTCCCTTAGCCAAGGGCTGAGCATGAGACCTAAGCCATTGCAATTGTGCCATCTCTTTTTTTTAGGACTTTGATCCTGGTGAAATAATGCAAGGGCAGGAAAATTGTTAAAATCACTTGGGGCCTTGAAGCGACTACCCATCAGAGAGGTCATAGTATGCTGAGTGGCTAAGAGCAAGACTCAGGAGCCAGATAGCCTGGGTTCAAATCCCTCACTAGCTAAATGACCATAGCTAGGGTGAGTTACTTAACCTCTTTCTTAAAAAAAACTTATGAATTGTTTATTTCTGGAATTTTTCTTTTAATGTTTTTGTTTTTCTAAAATTTTATATTGGCGTATAGTTGATTAACAGTAATGTGTTAATTTTAGGTCTACAGCAAAGCAATTCAGTTATACATATACTTGTATCTATTCTTTTTCGAATTCTTTTCCCATTTAGGTTATTACAGAATACTGAGCAGAGTTCCCTGTGCTATACAATAGGTCCTTGTTGTACTTAACCTCTTTATGCCAAGTTTCTTTATCTCTACAATGGAGTCATTAATAGTACCTAACTCATAGGGTTGTTATGAGAATTAAATAAGTTAGACTATCTAAAGGGTTTAGGATATGCCTAGTACCGATTAAATACAGTATACATTATAACTGCAGCTGCTAACACTGGAAATATTATTACTCTGTTCTTGCCTTGAGACATCCAGACCTACCTTCCTTCCTGTTCTTCCCTGATCCTGGTTCTCCAGCCTTCCCTTTGATTCTGAGGGAGCTACCCCAAATCCCTTTTATACACTTCTTTACTGCCTAAAGTAGCCAGAGTTGGTCTCTGTTCCTTGCAACCATATGATCTTAAGTAATAAGAATGGTCCTGAGAAACCATGACATCCCATCTCCTCTTTTTATAGATTTTTAATATAGATTAGAAAACTAAGTGAAATCCCTTGGGTGAGCTCACTTAGCATGTAAATAGCAGTACTTGGATTAGTGTCTGGCTATACTGACAACTACTTGTGGACTTTGTCTAGTGGACCAAGATTATGCTAAATTTGTCCTTATTCTTTTCTTTCTTTGTAACAACCCCACCCCAAATCCTTATTTGTTACTGAAACTTGGCTAATTTCTTTTACACATTATTTTTAAATACAGTCATCACCTCTGTCATTTAATTGTTTTTTACACTTGACTTGACAGACCAAGGCATATATAACTTGGGTTTCACTGCTAATATTTAGGGACTCAATTAGGACTCAAAAGACACTTGGTCCTTTCCCCATACTCCTCTCCACTAGTCATACTCCTGTCTTTTTATTTTGAAAAATCTTATTGGTTGATTCATTCATTTCTTGCTTCATTCACTCATATATTCATTTAATCAGTTGACATTTACTGAGCATCTATAATGTGCTAGGAACTGTTCTAGATCCTGGAGATATGGCAATGAACAAAGCATAGTCCTTTACTGCAAGGAGCTTATATCCCCAGTTGATTTAGGAATACATAAATATAATTATAATAGTATGTTATACAGTGATAAAAACTATCAAGGGTAAGGGGATGGAGAGGGGAGGTTCTTATTTCATGTAGGGTATTGAGGAAGCAACATTTGAACACAGAATTGAATGAAGTGAAGATGGGAACCCGGTGAATATCTGTGGGAGGAACATTCACTGAGATGGGCATATACTTGGGATGTTTGAGGAATAACAAAGAGGTCAGTATGGCTAGAGGACAGCAAATAAGAAGAATGGTAAGATCTGAGGGGTAGCAGGGGCAGGTCATGTAGGGCTTTGAATTCAAAGCAAGAACTCTGGATTTTTTTTCCAAGTGTGCGGTTACCAGTGATGTCTTGGAGCCCATTTACACTACTCATGAGATCAGACTGTTAGCATTTCTTCCCAACCTTGTATTTGGTGGTTTCACACAGGTTATTAAATGTTGTCAAGCATAATACTGGATGGGACACTCTTGGATTGTTAAGAGGAGGAGAGTGGCACAATCCCGTTTATCTTTTAGAAGGATCACTCTGGCTGCTCTATGGAGAACAATTTGTAGGAGGCCAAGAGTGGCTGCAAGGAGACCAGTTAGGAGTCTCCTGCTATAGTCCTGGGAGTGTTGTTGGTGGCTCAGAGTTCGGGAGTAGTGGTAGGTTATGCAGGAAATGGCGGAATGTAGGATATATTTTAGAGACAGAGTGACAGTAGAAGCTGAAGAATTAAATGAAGGTGTGAGTGAAAGAGAGGAGTCAATAGTGACTCCAAATTTGGGTTCTGAGCAAATGGCTTAATAGAGGTACTGATTCCTGAGATGGGGAAGACTGGGGAAGTGACAGATTGGGGTAGGAACTTATACCCAGAAGTTGTAGTTTGGATCTGTTTCCAGAGTAGAAAAAACCTGAGGAAGAGTAAGCATTGTTAAAAGGCCGTACAAAGAGGAGGTTGAAACTAGGAAGCTGTCAGTTGTCCAGCTTACTGTTGGGAATGAAGACTTGTAACTGAAATCCTTGAGGGCAGGTATTAGCCTATTAGACAAAGAGTCGGTCACTTCATTCTTAGGTATAGATAGGTTTCTACCTAACATGAAAAATATACCTCTTGCATAAAGACCTCGAACAAACAGATATACAGAAGAACATAATTAATTGTTACCTTTCTAAGCCTCAGCCAGATTCTCTCAATGCCTAAAGAAATTATTAATTACAAAGTTTTACTGAACAATTCACCCTGACTCGTTTGGACCACACTATTACAGTGGTGAAAGAATGGAATAGTGGCTAAGAGAACAGGTGCTGGAGCTCAAACGCCTGGGTTCGTATCGCAACTCTGTCCATTCCCAGCTGTGTGACTTTGGGGGAATCGATGGAGCAGTCTCTATCTGCAGCTTTTGGGTCTCTCGGCAGAGGGGAAATACACATGGCTAACCATGTGTTAATTCTTAAAACTTCTTTTCAAAGGTGACAAACGTGACTTTTGCTTTTGCTTACACTCCATTGGCCAAAGGCCAAGCCTGACCTCAATAGTCTAGGGATATTTAATCTTCTAAAAGAGAGGGCAACACAAATCACAAGACCAAGCCTGATTTCAGCCTCCTTCAGAGATTAACAGCAGATACTTTGAGCAATAATACAGACTACTTGAGGGTAGTATAGGTACAGGGTAATAATACATGAACCTCGTCTTTAGCATCAAATGACTTATGATCTTAAAGCTCTGGTTCCATGTTTATTATTACGGATGGCATCAAGATTCTTTTCAAAAATGAAAAATTCTCATTAACGCCTGGAAGGAACAGACCAGGGAATCATTCCTGGCAGCTAATTAGAAGAGGATGGCTTTCCAATCTTGGGACTTCAGATTGTGCTATAATAGTAAATTTCTTTGGAGGGCCTATGTTTCTGTGGGTTTAGGGCCTGGATTTTAGAATGGGTAGCTGCTGCTTGGATGTCTACCCTGGCGGCCCCACAGGCATGGCATAGCAATTCTGCCACTCATCCCATCCCCTGGGTCTCATCATTTTTCTGTGAAACAAGGTAGACCGCTTGTCATCCCCTCGACTGACTCACAGTCATGTTGTGAGGATTAATGAGTTAAAGTCTGTAAAATGTCTTCAGCTACTGAAAGGTGATAAATAGAAGGCATAATTATTGGTATTTTCCCATCTTTATTTAGACTTGAAAGGCCTTTCTAGTCACCTTTGAGATTCTGACATAATCCAGCTACTGTGGTGAATTTCTTTGTTTTACCTCTCTTCTGTTTGACATTTTCCTACCCTCGTCCCATCACCGTGACTTTAAAGAAAGAATGTCAACCTTAACCTTTTACATCTCCATCTGTTGAGATTTTTGGCTTGTCTTACTGTTATTTTGTGTATTTTATTCTACCATTTACAAGACGGTGCTCTCAGACTTATGCTATTAGCTAAGTAACACAGAGGTATAAAGGGTAAACTGTAGTCACATGTTTATTCTATATAGTGCCTGTTAAGTTCATAGGGTGGCTCAGTGATTAACCAACATCATTCACAACCACAGGCTTCCAGTGAGTGAGCTCTCAAATGGGAAGTCTCATTACTAATTTAAAACAGAGTTCAAAACAAATGTTTATTATTAATATAGTCAACGCATTACCATATATGTACTCTCCATCCCTGGCTTTGAGCAGACATCATAGAGAGAGAAGAGAGTTGAGAGAAGAATATTCTGTGTAGAGGTTGTCATTACAGGGGTGTCATTTAAGTTTGCACTATTGTGTCCACTGTGATTTTGCCTGTGAGATACAGAAATTAACTGTAACGCTTCTCGAGTCAGGCAAATTGGGTTTTTCTCTCAAGAACATGCATATAGATGGCTTCCATGTTCACATTTTTTTGCTTATTGCTTCTGTAAGGGCAGACCTCTCTGCAGATTCGTGTTTCACCTTTAAAACTTGTTTCTGCAAAACTGACTTAGACTTGCATTAGACTAACTTCAATCATGAGTTATTTGGCTTTCCTTTAGCACTAATGGAGGCAGGATGGTATGGTAGATAATGCCATTAAAACCCTAGTTTATGTAAAACCCTATTATTATAGTAAAGTCCAAGAGTTACATGTAAGATATGAATCAGAAAATCAAGGGTTCAAGTTTTGGCTTATTCCTATATCCGGTCAACAGACATTTATAAATTGCTTTTCAGAAGTCAGACATTATGTTTGGTGCTGGGTGCATTCTGCCCCTTGACCAGGGTGTTCCTTTGGCCAAATCACTGGGGCTTTTAAGCCTCAGTTTCCTATCTGTAAAATGGGAATAATACACTTTATCTTGTTAAGAGGACCTATTTTAATTTTCTTTTGGTTGCAAGTTCCAGAGTCCCATTATCCCTGTGCCTTTAACCCAGCAATTCAGTAACTCAGTACTAATAGGATGAGGCCTCAAAATTAAATCCTTGAAATCTTTTGCTTCTTACCCACTTTGGTCCTTGACTTAAATTGTTTTCCTACATTTACTGTGCTCCTGATCTTTCTGTGTCATCTAACATTGTTGGTTGTAAGTAAAATCCTTGGCATAGGTTTAAGATTTGGCCTCTCGAGTTGACACTTGGTTTTTCTCTCCATCACTTGTGATAACCTTGGTGTACTACAGAGGCTGGTCAAACCTTGTCTGATCCTGACATCCAATCTTGCAGTTGACCTGCTGGATTTTTGACTTGGTTGAGCCTGCTCTGTTCTGCTTTAAGGGGATATTTCATAGATATGGTCTCAGCCTCATTGAGAAGAGACCAGAAAGTGTTAGTGTGGTCATCAGGGCTCTGTTTGGACGGGATTCAGGCAGGACCCCTGGTCTAGTGAAAGAACTGGAGTCTTATTCAGAACCTGCAGCAGAACCAGTTGTATGGTTATTCCCCAAAGTGTTAAGATGATGCCATGGCTTGGTGAGCTTATGAGAGTCCAAGGATTATTTTAGTACACCGGATACAAAACCCACAGGACAAATCTACTGTCTCTGTTTGTTGTTGCATCTTAGAGGGAATGGATCAGAAAATAAGTGGCTGTTAGACCACAGGTTGGAGTGTTCAAGTTCACTGCAGAGAGGGACCAGGAAAGGCAGGTATTAACATTTTGTAAACTAAACAAATGTGGGTGTCATCATTACCAACACTATGTGGCAAAAAGCAGGTACTGAACAGGTGTTTGCTCAATAATATCCATTACTTTTACTGCTTAGTTTTTTTTAATTGATTTATTGGTTAGTGGCTCATATGATTATTAGGAAATGTTCTTGTGTCTACTATACGTTCTTATTTCAAAGCCTTATTTTTTCTCTCCAGAGAGATCTGGCAAAGTTGTCTAGTGCTGGTGGTATGGTAGCTAGTACCATGAAAGAGCTAGTTCATGTAAAGCCCTAGGAACAGGGAGGCTCAAGAAGTTCCATGTAAAATTTTTTTTTTTAATTTGGATATAAGTTACCTTTAAAATTTGAATCAGAAAGTTGGGGGTTCAAGTTTTGGCTTATTTCTATATCCAATCAACAAACATTTACAAAGGGCTTATTAGGTGTGGTACTATCTACCATACCACCCGGTACTATCTAGACTCCTGATTCACAGCAGTTTATTCAGTATATGGTGATTCGGTATAGGAGTGGGAGAAGCCGTGGATTCCTTTTATCAGCCATCTTTATATGATACAAATAATATTAATATAGTACAAATAATAGACTGGCCATGGTTTAGGCCTTCCTGGGAGAAAGTAATTTAATATATGTTAATTTCTACCTCACAAGCATTTTTTGAGAGTTAGAGATTAAATGTGTAGTTGTAACTCTGTCTCCTAAGGCTGACTAACTGCTTTTGTTCCTTGGCTGGGAGACTTGTATAAAAGCTGAGCAATATTAATGGCAATGTATATCATTAATCATTGCTCTAGCTTTGATTAAGCAAGTATTCTAAGTTGTTCAATGCATTATTCTATTTATGCTTCTAAAATCCTCTGTGATTGATCTTGGGCAAACTAACTACATTCTCTGAATCATAATTTCTTTACCTATGCTGTGAAAATGGTCATAGTTACCCTTCAGGATTATTATGAGGACTAAATGAAGCCATGCAGTCCTTGGACAGGTATTTACTGAGTGCCTCCTATGTGTCAGGCACTGAGATATCTCCTAAGTATACAATAATGAAGCAAATTTTGACATTGTCCCTGCCCTTGTGGAGATTACAGTCTAGGGAGGGAAACAGACATTAAATAATACAGATTGTTATTTAATTACAGTTGTGATCAGTGCTACCAAGGACCAGGGTACTATGAGAGAGAATTTCATTGAAACTGACCGAGAATGTGGAGTCAGGGAAGGAAGTTTCTCTTGGGAAGAAGTGTAAGACCTGAGGATGAGTAAAGAGAGGTGGGGAGACCCATGGAAGAACATTTTAGGAAGAGGAAATAACCTGCTGTGAGAGGAGTTTGGCACCTTAATGCTGTGGTGGGATTTCAGTGGGCAAGAGTGAAAGGGATGCCTGTGAGCGTGGGGAATTGTTACGGATCCGATGGTGTAGGGCCATGTAGGCTGTGGTGAAAAATTCTGAATCTATCATAAGGATTATAGAAACCATTGAAACACTTTAAGTAGATTTGAATCACATTTACTTTTTATTTGACTCTGATAGCACTGTGGAGAAAAGAGTAGAAGGAATCCAGAGTGGATGCAGGGAAACCATTTGGAGGCTACAGTAGCTGTCCAGGTAAGAAATGCTGGTGCTTTGGGTCTAGGGAGGTGTCCATGGAGACGGGGAGAAGGGATGCCCTGGTTATGGTAGGATAGGGAGAGAGGGGTTAAGGATAGTGCCCAGGTTTTCTGATATGAGTCACTGAGTGAAAGGTGTTAGTGGTGTCTTTATTGAGAGAAGAGACACTGAAGGAAGAAAAGGTTTGGAGTAGACAGAGAATACTAAGTTCATTTTCAGACATGTTAAGTTGAAGGTGGCTGTGAGACATCCAGGTGAAGACACCAGGTACACAGACAGTATATTGATATATAAGTTTAGAGCCCAGGAAAGACGTCCGGATGGAGAACAGATTTTCTGAAATCGAAGTATAGTTGATATACAATGCTGTGTGAGTTTCACGTATAAGGAGAACACATTTGGGTCTTCGTTGCTGTGCGCGGGCTTTCTCTAGTTGTGGCGAGCAGGGGCTACTCTTTGTTGCGGTGCACGGGCTTCTCATTGCGGTGGCTTCTCTTGTTGCGGAGCACAGGCTCTAGGTGCGTGGGCTTCAGTAGTTGTGGCACGCGGGCTCAGTAGTTGTGGTGCACGGGCTTAGTTGCTCCGCGGCATGTGGGATCTTCCCGGACCAGGGCTCAAACACCTGTCCCCTGCATTGGCAGGTGGATTCTTAACCACTGAGCCACCAGGGAAGCCCCAGGAGAACAGATTTTGATGTAGGAAGGATGGCAATTAAAGTCATGGAAAGGAGGAAGTGGCTTAGGGAAAAGGCGTAGAGTAGGAAGAGAAGCCCTAGACCTAGGCTGTAAGGACCTAGGGCTACGCTGTAAGGAATATCAGTATTTAAAGGTTACATAGAGTAGGAGGGACAGACCAAAGAGTCTGGGCTAGAATGGGAAAAATGACAGGGAAATTAAGAGTGTGCTGTCACAGCACCAAAGCAAAGGCAGTTTTTAAGAAAAAAGGCATAAGTGGGCCCATGCATATTTTTGGAATGATGGAAAATTTTTTTAGAATTGGACTGTTATGGTGATTCCACGATTCCATAAATTTACTAAAAAGAATTGAGTTTTACACTTAAAATGGATGCATTTTATGGTAAGTAAATTATACCTCAATATGCTGTGAAGAAAAAAAAAAAGAAAGAAAGCATGGTAACCATGCTGACAGTCAAAGAGGGATTGAGACAGATAAAGACTAAGAAATATATATATTTTTTCCATCGAAAGGAGGCCTTCATTAGAAAGATGGAAGAAAGGTGGAAGGGTTTTTGGAAGGAGTCGAGAACTAAATGGATGGTGAGGAGTGGAGTCAGTGAGTGCTGACAACTTTGTAGACACTAAAGTGCTTTGAAAACTATAAATCACATTATGTTGTACTGAGATTTTTTTTCTAAAATATAACAAGCTCTTTCCCTGGAACAGTGATTTCTAAAGTGGAGTACAAGAGGAAATATTAGAACTTGCAGATATTAATTTCATCTAAATAAGAGAAATCAGCTTTACTAATTTTTTTTTTTTTTTTTTTGGCCGCACCACGTGGCATGCGGGATCTTAGTTCCCCGACCAGGGATCAAACCCATGCCCCCTGCATTGGGAACATGGAGTCTTAACCACTGGACCGCCAGGGAATTCCCAGCTTTACTAATTTTTAACATGCTGATTGACAGTGGTATTCTCCCTTGGTCCACACCGGCTTTTTCATAAACGGTATTTATGGTGCTGGGGGAAAATGTGAGGGTTTCACAAAGTAGAGAGTGGACAGTGGTACTGACCTGGGCGCTAGCTTGTTTACTTCTAGTGAAATGTGGTATATTCCAGTTTGTGTCTGGGTAAGTAGTTTCACATTATCAGGCTGTAATGAAGCAAACTTTCAAAAACTGGACAAGTTTCTTAAAAGTGTTCCTGTAATTAAAGTATATTATCAAAGAGAATTTTAATAATTTAACTACAAAGAACAAGAAAATGCTCCCTCCCCTTCTAGTACAAGTTGTCTGTCACTTTGCAATAACAGAATAATGATTTAATCCGACCAGAAGTTGGCCAAAGCACTTGAAACAGTTACAATGAATTGATATATGAATCTCATCTACTGTTGTTAATAAACTTTGTCCTGTTTGTTTTCTATTGTGTATATTGTGCCTTTGCAAGCTATATTTTCCAGCTGTAAAGCAGCTATAAATCCATTAAAGCCAAATATTGAAATAAACTGGATTTAGAAGCAACCTTTAAATTGCTGTGTCGCAGAGTGTGAAGCCAAGGATTTTAGAAAAACCAAGCATAACCAATGCAGCTCTTGCATCAGAATTAATACTAATTATTTTTCTGATGTAGTAAAAAATACTTAGCATTTGTTTATGCTGTCCCTGCGATACTACTGTTTACCATCTTGGTCAGTCCAGGGCAGAGATTGTAAAGAAGGTAAAGTCTGTTTTTAATATTCACCTCCTGAGTTATTGACTTTTCCTCTAATCTAACCTTCTTCCTTAGCTCTTCCTAATCCATCCCTGAGGTTGGTTCTGCTTATTTCACTGGGCAGCTATGGTAGCTGTAGGTGACACCGGCAATTCTCAGGCACCCTTAAAGCAAGCATTCTCCTACCCTACCTGGGAGGGTGTAAATTGACAGTACATACGAAAATCTTTAAAACTCTGCATATCCACTGACTTAAAAATTCCACTTTTAGGGATTTATCATAAGGGCATTTTCATAGCAGCCTACAGGGTTAGCTTTAAAGGTGCCACATTGCTGGTAATATAGAAAAGTCAGAAACTATTTAAATGCCCAAGATATAGGGTTAACTTATGGTACTTCCACACAATGGATATTAACCAGCCATTGGGGATGCTGTTGCAGAAGAACATTTTGTGACCAAGCTATTTGTGATATAAAACATTTAGTGAAAAATGTAGGATATAGAAATATATATTTGATTCCATTACTAGAAAAATATTAATATGAATAGAAAAAAGACTAGAAGGATATGCATGAAAACATTAAGAATCATTACCTTTTGGTTAGGGTATTACAGATGATTTTTAATTTCTCCTTTGTGCTTATAGATCCCCTGTATTTTCTAGAAGGAACATAACGTGTATTATAAGGTCCAATAAGTTACTGAAAAAAATAATTGTCCGATCCCTCTTTTTCCCCATCTCTCCCAAAGAAAAGTCAAGATTAGGAAGATCAGAGTTTCCAATGAGACCATTATTGACTACAAATGGCCAGGATCGCTGATGTTCAAATGTAACCCAGAACTACTTTTCAGTGCAGAGGGAAGGGCAATGAGCACAGAAGCATCAGCCAGAGTTACTGAGCATCAATCTGTGCTGATCATCCATCTAGGCTCTTGGAGCACAGCAACAAATGATATGATGTCCTTGGCCTTAGGAATTTTATGTTCTAGTGCGCTAAGGCAGTCAGTTAACGAAAAACAAATACATGATGTGTCAGGTGTAACAAAGTCTACGGAAAAAATTTAGCAGGTTAAGAAGATTAAGAATGTTGTGTGTGTGTGTGTGTGTGTGTGTGTGTGTGTATACCTGTGGGCTACATTAGACAGGGAAATAAAGAAGGCAGCTCTGGTAAGGTTATATCTGAGCAGAGACCTCAAAGAAATGGGGGATGGACCCATGTGGTTACCTGGTTATCTAGGCTGAGGAAACGGTCAGTGGAGAGGTCCTGAGGCAGAAATGTGCTCGTCAGGTTTGAGGAATCGAAGGGAGGTAGGTCAGCGGTACTGGAGGGTGAGCGAGGGTGAAGAGAATCAGGGCGCTAGATCAGAGGGGCAGGCAGAGGTCAGAGAGTCTTGTGGGTCATAGGAAGGGCTTTGGATTTTATTCAGACATGAGACACCATTGGAGCACTTTGAGCAGGGGAATGATGTGATGTGATTTAAGTTGTAAAAGGATCACCCTGACTGCTGTGGGGATAACGGACTGTGAGGTTGCAAGGGTGGATACGAAGAGTCTAGTTAGAACACTAGTGTAATTGTTCAATCAAAAGATGATTGTGGATTACCACGTGATCCAGGGATTCCACTTTTAGACATATACCCAAAAGAATAGAAAGGAGGTCTCAAACAGATACTTGTAAACCAAGGTTCATAGAAGCATTATTCACAATAGCCAAAAGGCTGAAGCAACTCAAATGTCCATCAACAGATGAATGGATAAGCAAAATGTGGTATAGACATACAATGGAATATTATTCAGCCTTAAAAAGGAAAAGGAAAATTTGATACATGTTACGACATGGATAAACCTTTAAAAAATGCTAAGTGAAATGAGCCAGACATAAAAGGACAAATATTGTATGATTTCACTTATATGAAATACCTAGGAGAATCAGATTCAGAGAGTGAAAGTGGAACAGAGGTTATCAGGGGCTGGTGGGGGGAAATGGGAAATGGGGAGTTACTGTTTAATGGGTTTGGGATGATGTAAACGTTTTGGAAATAGATAGTGGTGATGGTTGTACAACATTATGAATGTACTTAATTCCACAGAATCATATGCTTAAAAATAGTTGACATGGCAAATTTTATGTCTATTTTACCAAATTTAAAAAGGTGATAGTGGCTTGAACTAAGAGGCTGAGGAGGAGGTGGTAGGAGGCGTTGGATTTTGGATATATTTTGAATTTTAGCCAGTAGGATTCTCTGATGGTTTGGATTTTTATGTGGGAGAGCAAGAAAAGAATTAGTGATAATACCAAGTTTGTGGGCCTGAGCAGCTGGAAGCATGGAGTTGCCATTTCCTGAGATGCGGGAGACTGTGGGAGGAGAAGGTAAGGGAATCAAGGAGAAGGTTTCAGATGTGCTAAGTCTGAGGTGCAAGACAGCCAAGCGAAGATGGTGAGTTATCCGGTGCTAATCACTGGTCCATCCAGCTAGGCCTTCCCTTTGGAAATCCATGAGGACCTTGTCACAAGGAGTCTGTTATTTAAAATATATCAATTATCTAACAATGGAATACTACTCAACCATAAAAATTAGTGAAATTCTGCCATTTGCAGCAACATGGATGGACGTGGAGGACATTACACGCAGTGAAATAAGTCAGACAGAAAGACAAATATTGTATGATATCACTTACATGTGGAATCTAAAAAATACAACAAACTAGTGAACATAACAATAAAGAAGCAGACTCACAGATACAGAGAACAAACTAGAGGTTATGGGCAGGTGGAGAGAGGCAATGTAGGGGTGGGAGAGTGAGAGGTACAAACTATTGGGAGTGAGATAGGCTCAAGGGTGCATTGTACAACATGGGAAAGTAGCCAGTATTCTGTAATAACTGTAAATTTACTAAATGTAAATTTTGTAATAAACTTTAAAAATTCTATAAAAATTTAAAACATTTAAAAATCAGTTATCTGTCAGATTTTATTTGAATATATCATGTGAAACAAATAAATAAACAGATTGATGGATAGATAAATAAATACATGACTAAAATACAGCAAGCCAGCTTTTCAGGACAACTGAAAAAGAGATGTGGGATTCTGGTGCTTATCCTTAATACAGAATTTGAGGCTGTGTAATCTGGGGCTAATTGCACTGTTGAAATCAGTACATTGTGTTCATTATCTTTTATCACGAGGTGGCCTTAATTCACTTGGTGCTTCAGATAAACTTTAATGGAAGAATCTCAGAGTCACCTTGATCCTCCTTACCTGACAAATTAGGGTAATATAGAACTCAAATCTAACCTGAGCTCAAAGTTGTTAAATACTTTAAATTTCATCTGTGTTTTGTGTTGGAAAATAATTTTAATATTAAAGGACAGCTGTAGACTGCTAATGACTTGAATACAGTTTGACTGTTTTCATGAAGTGCTCTGTGGGATGTCAGAATATTTAATTCAGGATGTTAAAAACATCCCAAAATGTCACAATAATTATATCACAGCAGGCAATTAAAACACTGGAAAATGCCAACTGACTAAGAGTGTTCCTTGTTATTTAGGAAACTATTAAGAACCTGACATATAAAGTAAAAAAACCTGGTTATAATTTTCTATTTCAATAGACAATTTCATCATCATATATGAAATTGACACTTGATACAGTAAGGGTCACGTTAAAAATGCAGCCCAAGGCAGAGCTAAGGAAGAGATCTCTACTTGATCTTTAACTTTATAATATCTATATTTACGCATTATAAAAAAAGGTTGTTTGGTTTTATGTATCATACCATATGTGCTGCAATACCCTCCATACAATGGTTGTGTTAATTAAATCATATGTTGGCAGGCTTAATTGATCTGATTTTGCCACCCTAAATTACAGGCAATAGAATTACTTCCTCGTTTTCCAAATTGTAATTTTGTAAATCCTAATGGATTAACAATGTAATGCTGAAGACCAGGGCCAATGTTTGCTTAATCCCTGAGGATTAGAGTGTCATTCTCAGTGGGGATCTTAAGCACTGACTACCATGAGCTGGAAGGGAATATACTCAGACAGGGTGAGGTACAGAAAACAGAGTGTATTAGTCCCAAGAGTTTAAATGCATTTACAGGCAGGTTATCTTGAGTATAAGTGAACAGTTTGCCTGTGCAACTGTAACATTTGGAAGGACAGTGTTTATGAACAAAGAACCTACAGTTAACCTGAAGCTGCATTTTGGGGAGCTATGTACACGTTTAAAATGGGTCACCTGAGGGGTTAAACATTATCTTTAACCACTACACTTACGAAGGACTTGTTAAGATATGCAGTTGGCACGGTAGCATTCATAAAGAGCAGGATTTATTACAAACAACATTTATTTTTGATTTGAGGAAATATTATGGAAAACAATTGCCCTGCCTTCAAGAAATGTATATAACTAAATGAGGTAATGTCATAAAGCAGCTGATACGATGTCCAGCAAGAAGAGTTGCTTAAAACAGTTCAGTTCTTTCTTTCCTTTGTGAAAACAGACATCAACACAAAGTAATATGGTGTAGAGGTGGCATTTGGGCAGAGCATTAAAGGATAAATAGACTGGGTAGAAGAGGAAGACAATGTCTTGGAATAATGTCCAAACTCGGGGGCAGATTGCAGTGTTTACACAATTTGGGGGCCCTCCTTAGGGAAAATAACGCAAGATTATCAACGCAAAACTTAGGAACAAAGTGAATAAGAATGAGGAAAGAAAACACAACCAAGTGTACGTTTTAAAAATCTGACAAATACCACAAATATTCTAAAATTGAGAAAAACAATATTTTATTTTCATTAATTACCCAACTACTGTACCACTGGAATACTTTCTTTTCTTCATTTTTTAGATGCATGTGTTTTGATCATGTTTTTATATGACAGCAGTTTTGTAATATCTTCTATAGAGTGTAGGTTGATAATTCAATCTTTTCTTTAAAATGGTAAAAATTTGATGTTTTACATTATTGATTTTTTAGAAAAGTTTTCTTTTTAGAATAGCTTCACAACTCATTATTAATATGCCATGTAACTGTTTAAGACGATTGTGAAATTTGGGGAAACCCCTATTAAATTTCTTCCAAATATGAGTTGTAAGATTTTAGGGCATTTCAAATTTTCTAATGATTAATCTTCAGTGACTAATCTTCAGGACCAGTAGAGTTGATAACACACATTAAGCAATTAGTTGTTGATGCCCACTCTGCAGTGGAGTATTAAGAGTTAACTGTCATTTTTGTTGACTTAAGTATTTTATTTCAAATTAGCAAGAATTTTAAGTCTCTTGCCAACGTGTTCATATGATTCATTCCTCTGCACTAATTGGATTATCAAAATATCCAGGTGCTTATTTGTTACTTCTATTCAGAATTTATTTCCTCCTCTTAATTAATCATTTCGTTTGGTATGATCGGAAAGCTTATTGTTACAGTTTGCTTTTCAATGTTAGAGTAATTTTTATTGATTTCATTTCTAATCTCTATTGCATCTATGCTATATTTCATTATTTTAATCTGTAATTTATCAGCAATTTAAAAAATAATTTAAAAGTGATAAAAGAAGGTACCTGTCACAGGCACTCATGTTAGGAGTCTTTAATTCCTAACTTGTTTTATGGATATGTCTTCCAAATGGCAATAAAAACTATATATTTGAACTTTATCAAATATGCCATTCTCATTAAAAGAAGGAAAAAGCCTTTCTTATGCTGAGATGGCTTGCAATAATTTCACCATATCTGGAAATGGTTGTGAACAGTAAACCCAAACTAATTTATAGTCAACCCTACCTTCCATAGCTAGATGCCCCCCAAGTGCCATAGCCACTTCAGTGCCAACTGACACCACAGGAAGTTTAATGGAGGGGAAGTCAGAATGGAATAAACAGCTCTCTTTACCAATTTCAGTGAAAAGTATTTTTCCTATGCAAAATTTTCCAAAACTGTGACTATATGAACCCCTTGCTAGGGCCCCTCCCAGGGCCTTGGAATTGTTCCATGGGAGTAGAGGGCTTCATTAGCTTTAAGGTAATTCTGCCTTTGTCCAAATGTCTTAATATAGCTATTTATGATTTAGCTTCTGCTAACTTCTCCAACTCAGTCTCTCACCACTTTTCCCCCTTGCTTTCTCTGTCTGAGCCTTATTCAGTTTGTTTCAGCTCCTTAACTCTGCCATGCTCTCCCTTACTCCAGGGCGTTCACTAGTACTATTCTTTGTCTGACTAAACATTCATCCTCCACATGTCACTTTAGAAGTCACTTAGCTTTCCCTGACTACCCAAATCTGTGATAAATGTCTCCTGTGTTTGCTCTCATGGACAGTATATCAATAATTGTAATAACAACCAGTAATTAATAACTCCATGCTACAATGTAGTAAGAACAATAATTAAAAATCTGTATCATGTCCAATTATTTAGTGTGTACTTGCATTCTTACCTGTATCCGCCATTAGAGGTAAGTTCTGTGAGGGAAAAGACCATGTCTTCTTCTGCATTGTAACTCCATTTTCAGACACAGTTCTTAGAACATTCAATAAATATTTATTGAAAAGAGGGAGGCAGAGTATTCTGGGCTGAGGGAAAAGTATCAACAGAAACAGAAGCTTAAAAGATAGTATAAAAAGATGGTTGGGAGTATAAGCTCTGGACCAAGATGGCTGGTGTTTAAATCCCAGGCCCATTAGCTGCTTGACTGTGGGCATGCTTCTTAATATTTCTGTGCCTCAGTTTCCTTACCTGTGAAATGAGGATAAAAGTAGGACATACCTCATATGGTTTCTGAAAATTAAATAGTTCAAAACATGTGAAGTGCTTAGAACAGTGTCTGATACATATTAAGCCCCCAATAAATGTTAGTTATTATTAAAATTCATAGCTTAATCCCAGTAAAAAAAGTTTACTTATTTTAGACTAATCACCCTTCAGCTTTCTCATCAACCTGACATTTACAAGACACGAGATCAGTTTTGAGCAAACTCCTCATTTTACAGAGGACATTAGTGCACAAAAGCCAGCTGGGCAGTGCCAGGATTAGAACCCAGTATCTGCCAGATCAAGCTGATGACAGTGGTGAGTTTAGAACCAGAGACTTGGTGATGCGTGGCTTGAAGATATATAGATATATGGAGGTAAAGGTAGTTGAGCTGCTTTCTGAAGATGGTGGTTGTGTTTTACTGCTGCAGGAGCTGTGCCCACTTCAAGGATTCCATGCTACTCCTTACACGTACCAGTCTGGGTATTAAGACTCTGGAAGAGCCACAAAAAGGTCACAGTAGACTTCTGACTTGTAATCCAGTCCATACTAGCTTTATTTGGATGTCAGAGAGGCTGGTGCAAGGGATGGAAAGTCAGCAAGAAGACTGGATTCTGGCCCTCAGTCTTCAAGTCAAAAAGCTGCATTAATATACCCTCCTTAAGTGTATCTTCACTTTACTGCTACGAACCGAGACCCTCCAAACAGGACAAGGCAGTGTCTCTGTGGAATTCAGCACAGAGGCATGTGGAATTCTAGGAGACTGAGTATCTCAGATTCTAGAGCTTGTGTGCTTAGAGGGACACTACACATACAGAGTTAGAAAGAAGCAATTTTTTCTAAGTGTCTGGGTTAGGTGGCTAGCTTTAAAATGCATCCTAATGTACTGTGGCTATTTCGCATGTCTTGTAAGATGTTGCTCAGCCAAATAGCAGAACTATTTGTAAATAATTCTGCTAGGATGACTGCTTATCACTTCTGCTCAAAGTAAGTAATAGGAACTTAACTATAAACATAGATCTGGTCCACTGTATTCTGCTATTTCTCTTTAACAATAACTTGTTATTGTTAAAGGGCCTGAGTTAAAGGGCCACCTTTAACTCAGGTCTTTGAAAGACGAAAGATTGGTTGAGAAACAGACAGAAAGGAATAAACTATGCTTATTTTACTAAGCTCATAAATATACTCAGAACACTGCAAATAGTACAAAGATAAGATAGATATAGATAGATGACAGATAGATAGATAGATAGATAGATAGATAGATAGATAGATGATAGATAGATAGATAGATAGTTAGATAGATAGATAGACAGATAGATCAGTCAGACCAGGATGGGTCTGGGTCTGTTTATAACTTATCTTCAGAGTACTTGTTGGCATGCTGTGCCTTTGTTAGAAGGGGTAACGCGGTGTCTTTTATTTCATTCCAGATCTGCTCATTGAAGTCAAGTATATTTAAAAAAATAATTAATATACACTCACTATGTGATGGAAGCTGTGCTATGCTAATTATTGTGTAGGTAAGGATAACTAAGGTGTGGTTCTTGTCTTCAAGCATCTTTGTTTTGAAGGGGGTTTGTGGAGATACTGTGACCTCACCCAGGTAGGAATTATTTCTTGGAGTTGTTTTTTGTGTGTGTGGGGTTGTTTTGTTTTGGAATTGTCCTTTTATTTCTATGTTGGTTTCTCCACTAGATTAATTGTTTCTTGGTATCAGAATGTTTTTCCTCACTCTAGAGCAATGCCGGTTGGTTAGAGTTCAATTTTTCATCATCGATTAGAATTAACTAATAATACTATGACTACATATTTATTGCATTAGTTATTTCTGTTCTGACTTGCTATTGTACAAATCTAAGCAATGCCGGAAATGACAAAGTGAATAGATGCTCTAAATAATGCCTTTTGCCTGTGACTGCTGAGGTGGGAAGAAGATTATAGTCCACTCTGGTTTGGAGCAGGAAAAAAAAAATATACTCAAGGCTGGGTGTTGCCTAGAAGACTACTCGCTGCCAATCTAAAGTCCTTTTCTTTGGGAATGTTTCCTGACTCCTACAAGCCATTACATTCCCTCCGAAATAGACAACATTTAGAATTAAGATCTGCACCTTATGAAAAAGTGCAGTGCTCTTCAGCTTTTCCTGTTTAAAGTCTCACGTATTCTCTATACAAGTTACACCTAAGTAAAGGTGTGTGAAGGCCGATTCATGACTATAAAGACTAGGTCATTAATTTGGTTTGCTTACTATCTAAAGTATCTTTGCAAAATTCCCACATTCATACCATAAGGCTGTGTGTGTACATATATGCATATTTAAATCTTATGTTTTTCTTTTATGTTAATAGTTTTTATCATATATGGAGAGAGCTTTTATATCTTTCTCTTCTAATCTTCAAATCTGCCCAGTGATATAGCTGAGCTGTGTGAGATGACTTCCCAATTACAGATTAGGAAACTAAAACTCAAATAATTAACTTTCCTAGATAGCATGAAGTAAGGAGCAGAAATCGGACTAATTAGCTGTTTGTCTCTCTAGAATCCCTTCCCCTGTCTTTTGGCAATAATTTTCAAGTTTCACTGGGGAGCCATACCTTCCCCATCTTCTGTCTGTGTGGACTAGGTGGGACTCCACCTATAGTTTCAGGGCTGTGTCTTACCCTGAAGGCCTAAGACAATAGCATTTCTGTGGTCTGGCCCCAGTAATGAGATGAATTCAGAGTAAGCAAGTGACTGACCTGGGTTCATTGGGAGGAATCCTAGACTTTGGGGAGAGATGTGGGAAATGGATCCTCTTTTCCTCTCAGCTTGGTGTTGGGAGAGGGTGGAGCTAGAGTTGCTTGCCACTACATGGAGTCTTGGAAGAAAACCAAGAGCGCAGAAGGCAATGCCAGATAAGGAGGAAAAAGAATCTATGTGCTGGTAATACTGACGTAGGTAAGCACCTACATCAGGCCACACCTCAAAGTCTTCCTTACCTTTGGACTTTTAGTTCAGTGAATAACCTTTTTCTGCTCAAGCTTGTTTGGGTTGGGTGTTTAGTCCTAACTAGTGTAACTTTGTAGGTGAATAAGTCACAGTTCCAATTTTCAAGGACCACAATTTCCCAATGTAGAAAACGGAGGTGCTTTTCTAGCTTCTTATGACTCTGAGGTCATGATTCCATCTTGATTCTCTGAGGGTCATCTCAACAGCATGCTGAGAGCACTGCATGTTCTTTGGTGTCTGACAATTTGAGTTTGCTCTTGGGAGTGGTGTTTCTTTCCCTCTGGCAAATAGTTGATTTTCCCAAGGCTAACAGAGTCTAGAAAAGATTTACTGGGGGAGACCTTCAAGATGGCAGAGGAATAAGACGTGGAGATCACCTTCCTCCCCACAAATAAATCAGAAATACATCTACATGTGGAACAACTCCTACAGAACACCTACTGAACGCTGGCAGAAGACGTCAGACCTCCCAAAAGGCAAGAAACTCCCCACGTACCTGGGTAGGGCAAAAGAAAAAAGAAATAACAGAGACAAAGGAATAGGGACGGGACCTGCACCAGTGGGAGGGAGCCGTGAAGGAGGAAAGGTTTCCACGCACTAGGAAGCCCCTTCGCGGGCAGAGACTGCGGGTGGCAGAGGGGGGAAGCTTCGGAGCCACGGAGGAGAGCGCAGCCACAGGGGTGCGGAGGGCAAAGCGGAGAGATTCCCGCATGGAGGCTCGGCGCCGAGCAGCACTCACCAGCCCGAGAGCCTTGTCTGCTCACCCGCCGGGGCGGGCGGGGAGCTGGGAGCTGAGGCTCGGGAAGAGGACTGGGGTTGGCGGCGTGAACACAGCCTGAAGGGGGCTAGTGCGCCAGCCGGGAGGGAGTCCGGGAAAAAGTCTGGAACTGCCTAAGAGGCAAGAGACCATTGTTTCAGGGTACCGAGGAGAAGGGATTCCTTCCCTGTGGGCCCACAGAAGGCAGAGCACTGCCTAAGCGAGCTCCAGAGATGGGCGTGAGTCATGGCTATCAGCTCGGATCCCAGAGTTGGGCATGAAACGCTAACGCTGCTGCTGCTGCCACCAAGAAGCCTGTGTGCAAGCACAGGTCACTACCCACACCCCATGGGAGTCTTGCAGCACACCACTGCCAGGGTCCTGAGATCCAGGGACAACTTCCCCGGGAGAACACATGGCGCGCCTCAGGCTGCTGCAACGTCACGCCGGCCTCTGCCACCGCAGGCTCGCCCCGCATTCCAATTATGACTACCATACCCCTCCCTTTCCTGGCCTGAGTGAGCAAGAGAGCCCTAATCAGCCGCTGCTTTTACCCCCTCCTGTCTGGGCAGGGAACAGACACCTGAGGGTGGCTTACATGCAGAGGCAGGGCCGAAACCAAAGCTGAACCCCAGGAGCTGGGGGAACAAAGAAGAGAAAGGGAAGTTTCTCCGTGCAGCCTCAGGAGCAGTGGATTAAATCCCCACAATCAACTTGATGAACCCTGTGTCTGTGGAATACCTGAATAGACAACGAATGTTCCCAAAATTGAGGCAGTGGACTTTGGGAGCAACTGTAGACTTGGGGTTTACTTTCTGTGACTGATCTGTTTCTAAGGAGAAAAAAGACCTGTATGCTGAAAATTATAAGACACTGATGAAAGAAATTAAAGGTGATACAAACACATGGAGAGATATACCATGTTCCTGGATTGGAAGAATCAACATTGTGAAAATGACTCTACTACCCAAAGCAATCTACAGATTCAATGCAATCCCTGTCAAACTACCACTGGCATTTTTCACAGAACTAGAACAAAAAATTTCACAATTTGTATGGAAACACAAAAGACCCCAAATAGCCAAAGCAATCTTGAGAAAGAAAAACGGAGCTGGAGGAATCAGGATCCCTGACTTCAGACCTTACTACAAAGCTACAGTAATCAAGACAGTATGGTACTGGCACAAAAACAGAAATGTAGATCAATGGAACAGGGTAGAAAGCCCAGAGATAAACTCATGCACATATGGTCACCTTATCTTTGATAAAGGAGGCCAGAATATACAATGGAGAAAAGACAGCCTCTTCAATAAGTGATGCTGGGAAAACTGGACAGCTACATGTAAAAGAATGAAATTAGAACACTTCTTAACACCATACACAAAAATAAACTCAAAATGGATTAAAGACCTAAATATAAGGCCAGACACTATAAAACTCTTAGAGGAAAGCATAGGTAGAACACTCTGTGATATAAATCACAGCAAGATCTGTTTTGATCCACCTCCTAGAGTAATGGAAATAAAAACAAAAATAAACAAATGGGACCTAATGACACTTAAAAGCTTTTTGCACAGCAAAGGAAACCATAAACAGGACGAAAAGACAACCCTCAGAATGGGACAAAATATTTGCAAATGAAGCAACTGACAAAGGATTAATCTCCAAAATATGCAAGCAGCTCATGCACCTCAATATCCAAAAAAAAAAAAAAAAACCAACCCAATCCAAAAATGGGCAGAAGACCTAAATAGATATTTCTCCAAAGAAGATATACAGATTGCCAGCAAACACATGAAAGGATGCTCAACATCACTAGTCATTAGAGAAATGCAAATCAAAACCACAATGAGTATCACCTTACACCAGTCAGAATGGCCATCATCAAAAATCTACAAACAATAAATGCTGGAGTGGGTGTGGAGAAAAGGGAGCACTCTTGCACTGTTGGTGGGAATGTAAATTGATAAAGCCACTATGGAAAACAATATGGAGGTTCCTTAAAAAACTAAAACTAGAACTACCATATGACCCAACAATTCCACTACTGGGCATATATCCTGAGAAAACCATAATTCAAAAAGAGACATGTACCACAATATTCATTGCAACACTACTTACAATAACCAAGACATGGAAGCAACCTAAGTGTCCATCAACAGATGAATGGATAAGGAAGATGTGGCACATATATACAATGGAATATTACTCAGCCATAAAAAGGAATGAAACTGAGTTATTTGTAGTGAGGTGGATGGACCTAGAGACTGTCATACAGAGTGAAGTAAGTCAGAAAGAGAAAAACAAATACCATATGCTAACACATATATACGGAACCTAAAAAAACAAATGGTTCTGATGAACGTAGGGGCAGGACAGGAATAAAGACACAGACGTAGAGAATGGACTTGAGGACATGGGGAGGGGGAAGGGTAAGCTGGGTTGAACTGAGAGAGTAACATTGACATATATACACTACCAAATGTAAAATAGATAGCTAGTGGGAAGCAGCTGCCTAGCACAGGGAGATCAGCTAGGTGCTTTGGACCACCTAGAGGGGTGGAGAGGGAGGCTGGGAGGGAGGCGCAAGAGTTAGGGGATATGGGGATATATGTATACATATAGCTGATTCACTTCGTTATACAGCAGAAACTAACACACCATTGTAAAGCAATTATACTCCAATAAAGATGTTAAAAACAAAGATTTATTGTAACTCAAGATTTTGATTCAGAAATGGCTAGGGTGTTATCCTTTAAAATATCAATAAAAACACTGAAGAACTTAGTCAAAAGTTGATACTAGCTAAACAATATCCAGTCTGACAGAAATCTATGTGCTAAACCCAGGTGTTATTTTGGCATTAAATAATTGGCATTAAATAATTGGTGTTAGTATATAAACAGGGTAAATTCCTTCCACGATGTTAAATGTGGTCCCCAAAATTTAGTCATCAAAATTGTGGTGTTTTGTTGTTGCAATGTTAAACAAAGATCATATACATTGAAAAAATATTATTCCAGTTGTGCAGAGGAAGAAAGAAAAACATGTTTTTCATTTATTAGATGTATAAGAAATAGACCAATTATTACAATCAAAATGTGCATCATACACTAAACTGAAAAATGCCTGAATGCTGCGGGAAGAGTCACTTTTAACACCACCCCTCTACTCACGGAAGTGAACTAACCCTTCAAAGTTGCCACAGTTTCCTGGTGAGGATGCTAAATGGAAGATAGGAGCAAATTGCCAATTGCTTTATGGCCATATTTGTTGCATGGTGAAGTTTTACTGTAGTTGATAAAATGGCGTGAATATCCCATTTAAATCCTCATGACAAATTAAATGTTTGGGGGTTTCTAGAAAGTGATTAGTTATGGTTCCCTGAACACACTAGGGGTTTTTGTATTTCCATGCTTTTGCATATGCAGTTCCCCCAAACTGAAATGCCATTCCTTGCTTTCTCCACCAAAGGAGTCCCTGCATGCCTTTCAAGACAGTTCAAGCATTTTGTTTTTCCTGGGCTCCTCCTCTAGGCATTTGATTGCTCTGAACTTTGGTCTGTGATTCCACCACTGTACCTTATTTCTGTTTTTTAAATTGTAGAATCAGTCAAAATCTATTGCACTAATTTCTCTGCTCCCTGTCTCTGCCACTGGACTTTGAGGACCTTGGATTCAAAGACTTGCCTTACCTTGTAAGCGCCCAATACATATTTGCTGAATGAACAGAAAACATTAGTGGTCCTCATTTGAGTAAACCTTCTAACCATAATTGTAATGGCTATTCATTTTGAATACCTAATAAGGGCCAGGCAATTTATATACATTGTAATTTATTGTAGTTTAATCTTTAACCCTGCAAAGTGTGTATTATCCCTCTCCCCACTTTGTAGATGAGAAAACTGAGGCACTGAGAGGTTGAGAGGGTTTCCCAAGATGTCACTAGTAAGTAGCAGTGTAGGGATTCACAGTCTGTGCTCTTTACTCCACATAATATCTCCAACTTTGTTTGAAATAGTTATTTAAAAAAATTTCTAAAATGCTTCCTTTTAAACATTCTTTGAATACTCCCGTGAGGGCTCTGTTTCCTGCTAGATTCGTGCTACCTGCTTCCGTCTGCAAAATCAAATAAGCCACTTTATGCAGCTCCTTCCTCAGGAAATCTGGAAAACGGAGCTGTTCTTTCTAGGAACACTGACAGTCCATCTCCATTTACTGGCCTGGCTTATGATTCTCAATTTAACCCGTTGTGAGTCCTGTTCCCTGGGTTGGGATTGTTCGCATAATAAGTCTAAAAAAGTTGTTATTCCCAGCAAACAGAATCAGGAAGTGGAAGCAGATTTTAGGAAAGAAGTTATTTCAGGAACTGAAGGCAAACAAACATTTTGATTAAAATGATCTAATTCCAATTCTTTGCTTTGCTCTGCCAGTGTAGATCTGGTCCACACCTGTTATACTCTGCAGTGCACTTTACCCCAGTGATTGCCAAACGCTGGTTTGTGAATTCAACCTGCTTAAGGTTTTGATGAGGTTTTCATCAGTGTGAAGAGAAATCAGAAACAAAGAGGTGCTATTATATGTGCATCTGAATATATATATATGTACATATGCACAACATACACACAATCATTGGTTCCCTTTTGGGTAACGATTGTTTTTCATTCTGAGGTTATTTCTTTCTACCTACTTTTGGAATAAAATATTCTTTTTCTTGATATATTAGGGTATGAATAGAGAGTAGATAATTTTCTTAACGCTTCAACCTTCATGACAAAATAAAAATGTCTTAAAGAGTCCCATTTCCCTTGATTTTTTAAAATTTTATTTTTAATTTTTTAATTCAAATTTTATTTTATTTTTTTATATAGCAGGTTCTTATTAGTTATCTATTTTATACATATTAGTGTGTATATATCAATCCCAATCTCCCAATTCATCCCACTACCATTCCCCCTTGATTTTTTTTTTTTTTAACAAATTTTACAGGACCACGAAATTCCAGAGTGCTGGAACCATGTCTCACTTCCTTTATCCTTTGTTTTTTTTTTTTTGGGCGATAAATAACAAATCTGCTCCCAAAGATGGAAGGCTAATGTTTTCAAAATGGTTTCCTCCTCTGGACTCTGGTCTCACCTGTTGTCTTTACCCTTCACCGGCCGTTAAACTATGATGCCTTGCATAGTGAGTATAGATTTATGTCCTAGCTAGTAAAATAGATTGTAACCACACCTATCCGAGGTAGGAAGCTTCACTTTCTTTCTATGTACTGCCAGAATCCACACATAACAGATGCCCATATGTTTTAAAATACGTTTAATGTGAGGATGTTTGGGGAAGCTGCTGGAAATTAATAAGATAATAATGACAATAGATTTAAATGAATATTTATTAAGTGCTTTCTATACATTAGGCACTATTTTAAGTATTCCAATTATGTGCCTTGTTTAATCCTCCCAACAGCCAGAAGAGATAGGCTTTATTATAATTGCCTTCATTTTACAGGAAACGGAGATAACAAAAGATTAAGTAACCTGTTTAGAGTCACATGGCTTTACTTGGCAGTGGTAGGATTTGAACCCAGATGTGTTCAGCTTGAGAGCTCAGCATTCCTAACCACCACACCATGGCACCTCCTGCAAGAACAGTGCTGGCAGCTGCATTTAGAGAAGAATGATAGCAACAGCAGCAGAAATTGCAACAACTAGAACAACTAGATGATCCCAGGGCTTTGTGTATGCTAAGGGATTTATGTGTAGTATTTCATGCTCACAACAACCCTATGCAATCTAGGCTCCTGTTATCCCATTTTACAGATTAGGAAGCTGAGGCACAGAGGTCTTGAGTGACTTGCCCAAGACTGAGAAGTGGCTGAACCTGAACTCAAGCATAGGTTTGTCTGACTCTAAACCCCATGGGCTATGATGGTGTACTTGGATGAGCTCAGGATTTGGGGCAGGAAAATTCCATCTCCAGCCTCTCCAGTAGCTGAGCGGCCATGGTCATGACACTGGCCTCTCTGAGATTGTTCTGTCATCTATAAGGAGGAGGATATGTGTGTAAGATGCTTAATAAAGAGTAATTGCTGCTTAAATGTAATTTATTTATATATGTGGCAGATGCTTGTTACATTTCCTGGTCCTCTGAGCATCTCTGGAGATTCAGAACGCTCACTGCCTTTCCTCTTTCCTTCACTTGCTAGCTTCCCATACCAGCAGACGCTTCAGAAAACTTTGGGTCCCTGTTGCTGAGTAGCTATAGGAAATGTATTTCGAGTTCCCAATCTCCTCCAGCCACACAAAGAAAATCAAGGCTGACAAGAACCATGCTCATTAGGCAGACGCTCAGTTTTATCCAGCCACAAAGATATTAGGAAAAGATATTTATAGTTGACCTTTCAAGATTAATAATTCCCGTGAAAGAGAAACTGTAGTATTCAACACAACTAAAAAAAAATCCTGAGTATTGAGGGAAATAATTATTTTACTGTTTGTAGTACAGTTTGTTACATTTATTAAAAATTTAATAAAATGCATATGGATAGCTATCACACTTAAAAGACACTAATAATGTAAAGTCAGTTCAGTTTGCTTCTTTAAAATTGGGTTGTGACATTCTTAAGACTTTTAATTATTTTGATATTTTCTTAAAAATATATGCATTAATCTTATTTGAGAAAGTAAAATTCCATAACAATTAGTTAATAAGAAACTCAAGAATGGATCTTTTAGGCACATTAAAAATCAAATGCTACAGCATTCATGATTTTAAATGTTGGGAAATAAAAATTAATAGGAGTTAACATGTTCCTTTTTCTTAACTTTTGATCTTCCTTTATTCTTTCTTCTGACTCCACATTAGACTGACAACTAATCTCATGTTTAGGCATCATATGTCTGGTGAAGATTTTCCTGTTTTATCTTACTGTTTGGAAAAGGCAAGAATTAGGAGAATCCATTTTGTCTCCAAATAAATGTATTCTCATTGAGGCAACTTCAGTTGAAACTCCTTATACCGTAAGTAATTAAATGCTCTGTGCTTTGAACATTAACTATGCTGTACCCTGGGTGGAAAAGGCCCCCCAGTTTTTCTAAATAGGAGCAACTTGAGTTTTTGAGATGGGGAGGGAGAGGGTGAAGGCACTGAGAACACAGTGTAAGTTAACATTGTGGGAATATTTACTTTAGTACTTGATGCTCCTGGTTTGTTGTTTTTAGTGCAAATAAAAAATTGTTATGAGTTAGTCTGAAAAACATTTAAAAATAATTCTGAAAACATAAAAGCATTTCCTGAATAGTAACACCTCAGCCTTTCTTTTTGAAATTGTAAACTAAAAAGGATTTTTAAAAGATTTTTATGAAATAATGACCATTAACACATCAAATAACAACCATTTTTATTAAGCATTTTCCTTTAAAGTCTTTGTTCACGTATTATAAGAATTTTCAATTTTAGATTATTTAAAAAATTTGAAATGACATTACATTTACTTCATTATTATCATTATTAAAGTCTACATAGTACCTTGATTTGGTTAGTCACTACTTATTTAACCATTTCCTTGTTTTTTATAATTAGGTTTTTGTTCATTCACTTTACTTTCCTAGAAATGGCAACTACACATTCTAGGTTTTCTAAATGTTTTGTTCCATTATTCCTATAATTTTCTTTGTATTTGTGTATCCTGCTTTTTGCTTTAAAAAATATGGTCTTGATAATCATCATTAATAATACAATAAGCCAAAATATGCCTACAGGATTTTTTCCTATAGTGAGTTATTTGTTTAGAGCAAATTTTCATTTCTCTGCTTGAGCAAAATTTTTTGCCATATTCTATGAAGTCTTATTAATTATTTATAACCCAGCTTAAATATCTTTTTGCTGAGGTTTTCATTGATATTCTCTAGCAGTGTCTGTCACTCTGTCCTTTATACATTACTTCTTTGTAGCAGAGAGTACCTTGTACTACAATTATGTTTAATTAAAACAATTTACTGCTCCTATTCCACTGTGCATTTGTTGAAGACAGGCCCTGAGTGTATTTTGTACATCATCCCAAATTCATAGAACAGTTTTAGACAAATTCAATGTTGATTAAATAAATGATTGAATTAAATAAAAGAGCTTACCAGGGCCTGGACGAGTGGAAGAAGAAATAAAACGCTGCAGTGGAGGAGTTCAGGGATAAGAAAGACCACTGGGGACTGGAGGAGGAGATGGCAGGAAACCTACTTCTATTGAGCTTTGTTATGTACTAGGCACTGTGCCAGGTGCTTTACATACCTTATACCATTTAACCCTGAGAACAACTCTGAAGTCAGTTCTGTTGCTCTCATATTGCAGATACAAAAAATTAATGTTCATTGAGTAATTACTAACTTTCACTCTGGAGCTGGAGGAGAAACAAAAGGGACATTTCACTGAAGTTCAGAAGAAGGGATGGACGGGCAGATTCTGCAAAGGCACATGCACAAACACAGACAGGAGTTATCAGCTAGTGTTGTAGGTGGTGGAGGAGGCCAACCTGGCTAACCTGGAGAGCTTGAACGGGGTTGGGAGACTGGTAATCCATGTTCATGGTATCACATACTTTAAGAATCATTAAGTCGTTAAGGTCACTGACAGAGTAGAAGGGGTTAAGGTTCTGGTGAAGGGTGCGTCTGCATAAATAATGGTTACAACTAGACTAGGTAGCCTGGGCAACTCCTGATACCAAAGGCAGGTCATAGACTCACTATGGCTCTGTTACCAGATGATTAAGGCTGAGCCCATAGGAATTAATTTACATTGCCGAGAGCCTTTGGGAGTGCTCAGTTGAAAGTTTTAATGAAACAAAAGAGATAGTTGAACTAAGAAAAATAGTTCAAGATAGAAAGAAGGCTCTGATACTTGAAAGATTATATGAAAAATCAAAATGCATTATTTAAAAGGGAAAAAAGGTTTAGCAAAAGTTGGTGTTTAATTTTCTTCTTTCTTTTCCATAGGACACTTGTAAAATGGAATACAACATTTAGGCATAGGTGGTGTCTTAGTCTGTTTAGCCTGCTATGACAAAAATATCATAGACTGTGTGGCTTATAAACAACAGAAGTTTATTTCTGTTGCATTGGCAGATCATTGCACTGGCAGATTTGGTGTCTAATGAGGCTCCTGGTTCAGAGACAGCTACCTTCTGGCTCTATCCTCATGTGGCAGAAGGGGCATGAAAACTCTCTGAGAACTCTTTTTTTTTTTTTTTAACAATTTCTTGAGTACTTCCTATTTTATTTATTTATTTATTTATTTTATTTATTTTATTTTTGGTTGCATTGGGTCTTCGTTGCTGCACTGTGCACGGGCTTTCTCTAGTTGTAGCGAGTGGAGGCTACTCTTTGTTGCAGTGTGCGGGCTTCTCATTGTGGTGGCTTCTCTTGTTGCGAAGCATGAGCTCTAGGTGCATGGGCTTCAGTAGTTGTGGCATGTGGGCTCAGTAGTTGTGGCTCGTGGGCTCTAGAGCGCAGGCTCAGTAGTTGTGGCATGGGGGCTTAGTTGCTCCACGGCATGTGGGATCTTCCCGGACCAGGGCTCTAACCCGTGTCCCCTACACTGGCAGGCGGATTCTTAACCACTGTGCCACCAGGGAAGCCCTGGGGGCCTCTTTTATAAGGGCACTAATCCCGTTCATGAGGTCTCTGTCCTCATGACCTATTCACCTCCCATAAGCCCCTCCTTCAAATACCATCACTTTGGGATATGAATTTTGAGGGAACACAAGTATTCAGCCTATAGCAGGTGGTTATGGGCACCTTTTTTACCAGTGCTTTATCTTTGTGTTTTGGGTCCTCACCACCACCACCGTCACCAAGTCATCAGGTTGTACACCTCCTAACGTACAATGCTTGACACCTTTGGGTACACTAATAGACATAAGGCCCAGTTCCTGTTCTTGAAGAGGAAATGGGATGTGTAGGGAAGACAGTAAAGGAACTAACATTTATTTAGCACTGTCTACATGCCATCCATTTATATCAAGTATATATCATGAGGAAAGACTGAAAAATACTGCTATCTTGACAGCTGGCATAGCCAAAGAGTTATTTTAGGAAGAGAAGAGTCATTGTTTAAAAAACTTTGTTAGACTACTTTGGTGGTGGAAAGTGAGGCTTGGTGACCTGGTATGAAGAAGACTGTGCTGTAAGGAGATGGCAAAAGTGGAAATTAAACATTTTGGGAGGAGGGAAACAGAGTCAGGCATGGTGCCCCACATTGCTCACTTCTGGAATGAAATATATATGAGCTTGATTGGCTTAATCCAGGCTCCATGCTAATATTTGCTTATACTCAAACTTCCTAAGCAAGGAGGGCTAGGAAAGGGAGTTTTGAGTTCTAGCTTGGAGAGGTAAGAGTCATAATTTAGGGCATTCTTCAAACATGTGAAAACTGTTCAGAAGATGCTGGGAGAGCCAAAATATTATGGGCCCACTATAAATAGAAATCCTCCTTTGAATCTATTTCCATCTCTCCTTTCTTGATTACAGAGACCCATGAAAAATAGTGCCTGGGGTCACTGTGTACAGAAGTACTAGCTGTGTACTGCATGACTCCTCAAGGTGTGCCATTCATGAAGACTCTGATGTGAATGGTTCCCTTAGAGTCATGCAACTTGGAAGCCCTAAAAGTGCCCCTTGCATTTACAATACTAATTAATACGAAAAAGTGTTATGGAATAGTTACTGTAATTCAGATACCATCCTGCTGCAGGGCAATGGAATTGTCCAGAGCATGGACTTTGAGGCCTTGGCTTTCAATTTCACTTCTGCCACTTATCAGTTGTGTGGCCATGGACAAGTTATCTAAACTCTCAGAATCTTACTTTCTTCGTCTGTAAAATGGAGGTACCGATATTTACCTCATCGTGTTGTTATGTAAGCTTGGTCCAGGACAAGCATGTGGAAAATGGTAGCTATAATTATGATTTACAAGCATTATCTCATTTAATTCCCATTACATTACAGTCTTATAATTTAGTCCTAATTCATGGGGAAACTGAGGTTCAGAGGACATAAGACTTATGCAAGATAAGATATCTGTAGGGTGGCAGAGCATGAATTCACACTCATATTTGGGAACCTGTGCTCATTCTATACTGACAACTTGGTTTTTACCTATTTCCAAGGATAAATCTTCAATCCAAAGTCCTTTTCCTCCGATCCTCTCTTGCCACGTCCAACATAAATATTAATGCAGCTACCATCTGCCATTATGTAAAAGCACTTGGTCAAATCCATTTTAGCAAATGAAATAAAATTGCCTTTTGTTTGGTTTAGTATATGTGTGTGTATTATGCTTTCTTGTGACTATCCAGTCTGTTTTTGAAGTGGAGTCTTGGTTACCTAGGGAACTGGAATACAGTACTGGTAAATGTTTTTATTTTTAATGAGATGCAAGTTCAAAGTGGCTAGAATTGTTGGCTGAATTTCAAATGGTAACCTCTGTATTGACTGGAAAGTAACGCAATTTTACTTTTTTTACATAAAAATAAAATTAAAGGTGGGAGAAAATTAAAGGAGTTGATGAGAGTTGGTGAAAAATAAGAATCTTTAAGTTGCAGACATTCTGCTTGCAGTTCAAAGTTAGCTAATTAATATCTTTATTTTAGACTGTGTAATTTGCACACTTTTTTTTCACTTTGGGAAAAGTTTTATATATTTTGAATGGGAATAAGTTTCACATGCCATGTTATAGGAGCTATGTAGGCATTAATGGTTTTAAGTTCCTTTCTGGTATGGTATTATACAACATCTATGGGATCTTGCCTCTCGCTAGACTTTTGTTTCTTTTTAAAGAAGCTTGGGCTTAGTTCACAAAATAACTTAGTTCACAAAACTCTTACAACACATGAACTATCATTATAAAAATAAGTGAAATTAAAAATGAAGTAAAAATTACCCAGAGTCCCTTTCTCTGCCTCAGGGACTACAGCTTGTAAAGACAAGGCGATGGCAGAGAGATCCAACCTGAAGTGACAGAGGATTTGGGGAACTAAAGGCATAAATCAAAACAATGTTTGTTGAAGAAATCTGAGGCCCCTCTGCCAAAGAGAATATCACGAGTGCCAGCCTGGAGGTCTGGAGGGATGGAAATATAAGGACTTTTAGAATGAAAAGTTTGGAGCCAGGTAATGACTCAAAAGTTATGAGCCTGAATTGCAATTGAGCGAGGGGAAAGTTGGATGCTGTTTGTGTTTTACTTTAATGGTGGCAGGTGATCAAAACTTGGATTGGTCAGCCTATGTTAAGAGGCCAGTGTTGGGGCAAACATGTCCTCACAGAGTGTGTGTTTCAGTTTTGCCATATTTTCTCTTCGTCTTTTATGTTAATCAGAATTAAGTTTGGCCATGAGGGACTGTCTTCATTTGGCTTCCTAAAAGCAGAGCCTGAGAATATGGAGCCAAGGGGAGGTATGTACAACAGTCCAGGGCTGAGGTTGGAGTTGAGAGCCAAGCGTATAACTATTGATGTGTTAATTTAATGGGTCTGAGCAGAGAGATAATCAGTTATGTGGTAGGAATCAGAGACTCCAAAACAGAGCAAGCAGGATGGGAAAAAAAGGCAGGAGGTGCCCTGAGGTGCTGGCTGTAACCACAGAGACATTTCCTAAAGTGCTTGTTGCTGGTCTGTTAGAGCTAGAAAGGAAGTTCTTACAGGCACTCATCCATGTAGACTAATCGGACTTTGAAGGGTAGATAGGTTCAGATGGAGTGATGTAGGGGAGGGTAGTTCAGTGGACATGTGCTCAGGATGAGCCAATATGGGAGGATTGGTTGAAATATTTCATAGATCTCTTGAACCCATTCCCCTTAGCTGTGTGACATCAACATTATGCCATTTAAGATTTACTTTTGGGGTACATCTGGGCCCTTTCAGTTGAGCCCTTACCTTAGTAAGTACTGAGCCAAGAAAGCCAGCTATTGCTGATGCCATGAGTTAGTTGGGTAGTCATTGTTCTAAAGAGCCTCCTTTACACTCATAATAATATTATTCCATGACTGGTGTTGAGATAGCAAAACAAAGTGGCTTTGGCCTGTCCTATAAAGACATTCAGACTGAAAAGATGAAGAACTTTCCAGGAAGTTCACTGAAAGGCAAAATATTTTCAACCTGAAGTGGGCAGTGGCAGTTCACCAACTGAGCAAGCGCAGAAGAAAGAAAAAGTGTGCAAAGGTCAGCAATTAGAGGAGAAGGGCAAGGCGACCTTCTAAGAACTAGTCATCGGAGCAGGAAAGTCTGAGTAATGCAATAAAGAGGCACAGAATAAGCATAACGGGGGAGTGTGAGTCTGCCACAACCCACAAAGAGGACTGAAGGGGACGAGGACAGAAGAGAGAGGGAGCAGTCAGACACCCACCAGCCATGCCCAGAGGGAGTGCGTGGACCAGCCCATGGTGGGAAGGGGAACTGGTGGTCAAAACTAAGGACACAGGTGGTTCCTGTGTGTATAAGAAGTATTTTATCTTGTTTGAGGTTAACAAAATCATTTAGTCTGTATAATGTGTTATTATCAAGCATGTTCCTTTCTAAAAATTACTAGCTCCAGTAGAGAATACAAACAGGTTAGCGAAATACTTCAATTTGGGTGGTGAACAGCCACCTGTTCCCTGGATTCATGCCCAGACTGCACAGTTTCTCCTAATTCTAGTCTACCTATATCCTTATTTTCTGATAGGGGCAAAAGGGCTTTGGGTACTTACTTGTATATTTGAAATAAGGGATCTTTGATGTAATGGAGTTGTATATAAGTGTAGACAAGCTGCCTACTCTCAAAAACACTTCACTTTCCAAGTGCAGAAAGGTGTAAATTTAATGAGAAATTTCTACAAATAAATCACTCCATATACACTTGCTAATCTATGAATATACAGTGCTTTCAGGAACAAATATAAATGGACTAAAATGTTTATATGGACATGTAAATTCTTCACATTTGAAGAATATGACCAAGGACATTAAAATATTCATAGAGGCCCCTTTTCAAAAGTATTGACTTAAGACTTTTTCTGCCTGCAACAGACTGTATTTAATTGTTAGGAGGAGGACTAGAAAAATCGATGTGTTTGTCCCTCACAACAGAGCGAAGGCTAATGCTCTGCTGGAGGGCAGCACACTTTTAAGCCCGTTCTGAGCAAATTGCTGGTACATTATAAATCTTCTGGAGGCGCTGAATTATTAGATTTAAAAGAGCAGGCATGCATAGTTGTCAAGTAAATTGTTTATAATATAGTTATAGTTACATATGGTGTTATTTGATAATCTAAAAAGCATGGCATGGAAGCATAAAAATGCATCTTTGAATAAGATGCCAAGGAGAGAAAACCTTGACATTACTGGCTTTAATATTTCTGTTTTTTTTCACTATTTCTGAGTGACCCTGGAAATCCACGGAATGTAATCCTTTGCCATTCTGCTGAGGCACATGTAGCGTGGAGCTTATTTTAGTCGCAGAGTTTATGTTGATGACTTTGTAAATCATTTTTTTTCTGTCCCTATAGAATCTTTATAAATTGGCAGGAGGTCAGTTGAAATTTTTCACTAATAGTTACTGCATTTTTACAGGAGAAATCGTGTGTTGTAATGACATTTTAAAACACTTCTCATGGATGTTAATGGTCGTCATATGAGTAAAGGTAGTGTTAGAAACATGTTTCCCTGTATAATAGGAATTCCGAGAGGGAACAGAACCTGATAACTATGAATTGTTAGTGCACACATGTGGGTGGTCCAGGAGTGGTGATAAGTTATGTACAGCTATAGCTGTTCTCTGCTTTTGCTTTTATGTTTAATTCCTAAAGAAGAAAAATTATTTCAAGGAGATGGGAAGGTCAAAAATGTAGGTCAAGTTCAAAGAGCAAGGCAAGGATTGAGAGCAGTTAGTAGCCCAGAGAGTAAGAGCATGGAGGACAAGGACTGAAGAATGGGCAGAGGTTCACTGTAGCAAATACAAGCAGGTAAAAGAAGGAGGAAGACTGCACGTTGGTCATATTGCCTGGAATAAAAATCTCTAGTTTTCTTAATAGGTGGCTGTCTAATCTCTTTTTTGAATCGTGCCTTAGAGATGGGACATTCTACTTCGGGGGTGTCCTAACTTGCTAAAAGTTATCTATTATATATTGAACACAAATCTTCAGTTTCTTTTTATCCCTTGGTATTAGATAATTTCCAGATACTTCACAATTCTTCCTTTTAATAAATATTTACTGAGGACCTGCTATGTGTAGGCACTGTTATTGATGCTAGATATACAGCGTTAACAGGACAGACAAGGTCTGAAGACACGGAGCTTACATTTTAGTGAGGGCAGACAAAACTATGCGAGTAGTGAACACAAATAAATCAAAGTGACAAGTATTGTGCAGAGAATTAAACAGGGTGACATCCTATGGAGTGACTGGGAGGCCAAAGGAGACTTCCCTGCAAGGTAACTAGCAAGCTATGCAAAGATTGGAGGGGTCGGAGCTAGCCAGCATTTAACTCTAGGGAACAGCATGCAAAAGACAAAACGTGCTCAAGAACTTCAGTGTGTGTTAGAGGAGCTTAACCAAGGCTTTTGTGGCAAAGTATAGTGTATGAGGAAGAGAGTAGCCCAAGACGTGGGTGGAAAGGAAAGCAAGGGGCAGATCACCCAGGACTTTGTGAGCTGAGAAAGAAGTTGGTTTTTATTTTAATTGTGATTGGAAAGTCATTAGAAGTTTTAAACAGGGGAAAGGGACCATGTTATGTACATTATAAAAGGATCACTCTGGCTGCTGGGTTGAGAATAGATGGTGGGGAAGCCACAGCAGAATAAAGGCGACACCAGGGGGCTATAGTGATAGGTCTGGTGATGGTGGCTTGGAGTGGGATGGTAGTGATGGGAAGGAACGAAATTAACATATTAGAGATATGTTTTGGAGGACTTGATGGATAGATTGGATATTGAATGTAAGGAAAGACAGGAGTCAAGGAAGACGTTTAAGTCTTTGGCTTGCACAATGGATGATGTTTCTGTTCCTTAAAGGGGCACACATATTGTCGTTTGTTTCTCTGTGTTAAAATAGTCCCAGCTATATGGTTTACAAATGTATTTGACATATCAGATGAAGGGTAATTAGAAAGGAAGATGTTTACCATTATAGAGTTTATTCTATTTTTGTTAGAGTCCAAAAACATACACCTATCCTAAATTTATTTAACTAAAATTTTAAACACATTTTAGAATCTAAAGTAGCTGTTAGAGACAAGATGTTTATAGAATGCATTAGTATTTTCTTGATATTGTGACCTCATAGGCAGTATTTAACAAAGAAAAAAATTACACATTTTAAAAGTTATAAAATAATGTAAAAATTATGAAAAAATAAGTGGCAAAAGAAAAACATCTTGGGACAATACTTCGATAGATAAAACTGATAAGAGATTAATATTCTTAATTTCTAATGATTCTTACAAGTCAAAAAAACCCCCTGTGGCCCCTCGGGCGCACGCGCGCGCACGGCATTCTGGGAAGGCGTGCGCACGGTGTTCTGGGAAGGCGTCCCCCCGGAAGCCGTTTTATTCGGCTCCTCTTCGGGAGAGCCGTTTCGGCCCGTGTGAACGTCTGAGGGTTTGGTGGTGGTGTTGCCGGCGTTTACTTTGGCCGGTCCCGAGGCTGGTGGGAGCAGCCGCCCGAGAAAAGCACCATGATTTTGACCGCAGAATTTTTGGATGAGTTAATCGGCCGGGACCGAAATCTCGCCCCGGCAAGAAGCGCAGCATCGCACAGTGGAGCCACCAGAGGGTTAGTAAATATTACTTCTGTGGTTATTGTCTTGCGGAATTGTTCTTTAAAAAAAAACCAAAGAAACCGTGACAAACTCCTTATTAGGAATATGAGCACAGAACGTGAAAAAGCAGTTCGCAAAAGGCCAACAGCATGAGAGAAAGTTCAGTCACACCAGTAATCAAATCATTCAGTAATAATGAGAAAATATTGTAGTGGATAAGAGCACAAACTCTGGAACCAGAATTCCTGAGTTTGAAGACCTAGCTCTAACACTTAGTAACTGGCTAACTTTGGGCAAGTAACTTAACCCATATTTGCTTGAGTTACCTTACCTGTAAGATGGGGTCATAGTAGTGTCTATCTCAAGGTTGTTTTGCATAGTAAATGGGTGTTAATAGAGATATATTGCTTAGAACAGTTCCTAGGATGCAGTAATGGCTCTGTGAGTTTTTAGAAGTTCTTCTCCTTATTAGTGTCTTGTTATAATCTAGTGTCTGATTATTGTTAAATATTGATAAAATGACAATACTTAATATTGGCTAGGTGGGGAAAATGGGTATTTTCATACACTGTAGATGAGACTCTAAGTTGGTCCATTATTTTTGGAAAGAAGTTTTCCAATATGTCTCAAAAGTCTAAAAATAAATAACGTCTTTAATAAAGAAATTCTACTTTTGGGAACTCAGTCAATGGTCTCTGAAATTATGTGTTCATACTTATAATGGTAAAAAATTAGAAACAGGTGAAGAAGTGATTTGAATATATACATTTAATTTCACTCACTCAACTTCATTAAAACTACAATAAGAAGGTTATATTTTATTTAGGTAAAATTCACACATACAGAAATATATATATTTTAAAGTGTATAATTTGATGAGTTTTGAGAAATATATATTACCTGTGCTACCAATCTCTCAATCAAAAACATTCCCATTCCCCTGGAAAGTTCTTTTATGCCCAATTCCAGTCAATTCCCACCTCCATAGGCTATACTTTTCACATTTCTTTCACCATAGATTAGTTTTGCTTGTTCTTGGAATTCATATAAATGGAATCATGCAGTATGGATTCTTTTGTGTCTGGCTTCTTTCATTCACTATAATTCTGAAAAACCTGTTCATGTTGTTACACTAACTTTTACTCCTCTTTATTCTTATACCCTGTTTCTTCATTGCTGAATAGTGTTCCATTTTTTGACTATACTAGAATTTATTTCCCTGTTGGTGATGTTTTTGTTGTTTTTGACTATCATGAGTAATGTTATAAACACTTCTGTGCAAGACTTTTTGTGGTCATGGTTTTCATTTCTCTTGGGTAAATTCTTAGGAATCAGAGTGCTGGGTCATAGCATAAGTGTATGTTTAATGTTATAATAAGCTGCTAAACAGTTCTATAAAGTGATTGTACGATTTTATACTTTCACCAGCATGTATGTTGTCTAATGTGCATTGCTCCATTTCTTTGCTAACATTTGGTATTGTCAGTTTTTAAATTTAAGCCATTCTATTAGGTGTGAAGTGGTATCTAACTATAGTTGTATTTTGCATTTCTCTGTGGACTGGTGATGCTGAGCACCTTTTCATGTGCTAATTGGCCATTTACACATCTTCTTTAGTGAAGTATCTATTCAGGACTTTTGCCCAAGGGTGTAAAGATACTCTCCAGAATTTTCTTCTGGTAAGCCTTATGGTTTTAGCATACAGGTATACCTCATTTTATTGCATTTCAATTTGTTGCACTTTGCAGATTTTGCATTTTTTACCAATTGAAGTTTTGTGGCAATACTTCATTGAGTAAGTCTATCAGCATCATTTTTCCAACAGCATTTGCTCATTTCCTGTCTCTGTGTCACATTTTGGTAATTCTCACAATATTTCAAACTTTTTTATTATTGTTATATTTGTTATAGTGATCTGTGATCAGTGATCTTCAATGTTACTGTTGTAATTGTTTTGGGGCATCATAAACTACACCCATATAAGATGGCAAATTTAGTGGATAATGTGTGTGTTCTGACAGCTCCACTCACTGGCCATTCGCCTGTCTCTCCTCTTCTCCTTGGGCATCTCCTGCGGTGGTCTGGAACTGAACCTGCAATATCTCTGAGGTGTACCTGTATACATTTAGGTTTATCATCTGTTTCAAATTAATTTTTGTGTATGATGTGAGAGAGAGGTTGAGGTTCATATTTTCCATAGTTTTTCCTAGTTGTTTCAGCTCAATTTATTGAAAAGACTTTTCTTTCCCCATTGTTATCTTGGTATCTTTATTGAAATTCAATGAAATGTACATGCACAGTTTTTTCCTAAACTCTACATTATGTTACATTAATCTCTTTATCCATTCTTATACTAAAGCTACAGTCTCGGTTACTGCAACTTTATAATAAGTCTTGAAAACAGTTTTGTGAATGGTCCACAGTTTCTTCTTTAAAATTGTGCTGACTATTCTAGATCCTTTGCATTTCTGTATAAATTTTATTTAAAAAAATTTTTTTTATTTTAAAAATTTTTATTGGAGTATAGTTGCTTTACAATGTTGTGTTAGTTTCTACTGTACAGCAGAGTGAATCAGCTATACGTGTACATATACCCCCTCTTTTTTGGATTTCCTTCTCATTTAGGTCACCACAGAGCATGGGGTAGAGTTCCCTGAGCTATATCGTAGGTTCTCATTAGTTATCTATTTTATACATAGCATCAGTAGTGTATATATGTCAATCTCAATCCCCCAATTCATCCCACCCCCCCCCCTTCCCCTTTGGTATCCATACGTTCTATATGTCTGTGGTGCTATTTCTGCTTTGTAAATAAGATCGTCTATACCAATTTTTTCAGATTCCACATATGTATGTTAATATACAATATTTGTTTTTCTCTTTCTGACATACTTCACTATGTATGATAGTCTCCAGGTCCATCCATGTCTCTACAAATGACCCAATTTCACTCCTTTTTATGGTTGAGTAATATTCCATTGTATGTATGTACCACATCTTCTTTATCCATTCCTCTGTTGATGGACATTTTAGGTTGTTTCCATGTCCTGGCTATTGTAAATAGAGCTGCAATGAACACTGTGGAACATGACTCTTTTTTGAATTATGGTTTTCTCAGGGTATATGCCCAGTAGTGGATTGCTGGATCATATGGTAGTTCTATTTTTAGTTTTTTAAGGAACCTCCATACTGTTCTCCATAGTGGCTGTATCAATTTACATTCCCGCCAACAGTGAAAGAGGGTTCCCTTTTCTCCACACCCTCTTCAGCATTTATTGTTTGTAGACTTTGTGATGATGGCCATTCTGACCAGTGTGAGGTGATACCTCATTGTAGTTTTGATTTGTCTTTCTCTAATGATTAGAGATGTTGAGAATCTTTTCACGTGTTTGTTGGCAATCTGTATATCTTCTTTGGAGAAATGTCTGTTTAGGTCTTCTGCCCATTTTTGGATTGGGTTGTTTGTTATTTTGATATTGAGCTGAATGAGCTGTTTGTATGTTTTAGAGATTAATCCTTTGTCAGTTGATTCGTTTGCAAATATTTTCTCCCATTCTGAGGGTTGTCTTTTTGTCTTGTGTATGGTTTCCTTTGCTGTGGAAAAGCTTTTAAGTTTCATTAGGTCCAATTTGTTTATTTCTGTTTTTATTCTCATTGCTCTAGGAGGTGGGTCAAAAAAGATTTTGCTGCAATTTATGTCATAGAGTGTTCTGCCTATGTTTTCCCCTAAGAGTTTTATAGTGTCTGGTCTTACATTTAGGTCTTTAATCCATTTTGAGTGTATTTTTGTGTATGGTGTTAGGGAGTGTTCTAATTTCATTCTTTTACATGTAGCTGTCCAGTTTTCCCAGAACCATTATTGAAGAGACTGTCTTTACTCCATTGTATATTCTGACCTCCTTTGTCTAGATTAGGTGACCATAAGTGTGTGGGTTTCTCTCTGGGCTTTCTATCCTGTTCCATTGATCTATATTTCTGTTTTTGTGCCAGTACCATACTGTCTTGATTACAGTAGCTTTGTAGTAAGGTCTGAAGTCAGGGAGCCTGATTCCTCCAGCTCTGGTTTTTTTTCTCAAGATTGCTTTTGCTATTTGAGGTCTTTTGTATTTCCATACAAATTGTAAAATTTTTTGTTCTAGTTCTGTGAAAAATGCCATTGGTAGTTTGATAGGATTGCATTGAATCTGTAGATTGCTTTGGGTAGTATAGTCATTTTCACAATATTGATTCTTCCAATCCAAGAACATGGTATATCTCTCCATCTGTTGGTGTCATCTTTAATTTCTTTCATCAGTGTCTTATAGTTTTCTGCATACAGGTCTTTTGTCTCCCTAGGCAGGTTTATTCCTAGGTATTTTATTCTTTTTGTTGCAGTGGTAAATAGGATTGTTTCCTTAATTTCTCTTTCTGATTTTTTATTGTTAGTGTATAGGAATGCAAGAGATTTCTGTGTATTAATTTTGTATCCTGTGACTTTACCAAATTCATTGTTTAGCTCTAGTAATTTTCTGGGCCTGCCATGTACTCTTGATTCATAAAAGGTTGCTTGAGTGGACACTAAGCTGGATACAGTACCTGATCTCCTGCTTGTTTTTAATTAGGAATCAGGTAATATTGAAGTGTGATCATAGATTATAATGAATTAAATTATTTTGCAAGCTTTTGTAGTTGTGGCACGCGGGCTCAGTAGTTGTGGCTCGTGGGCTCTAGAGCGCAGGCTCAGTAGTTGTGGCGCACAGGCTTAGTTGCTCCGTGGCATGTGGGATCTTCCGGGACCAGGGCTCAACCTGTGTCCCCTGCATTGGCAGGTGGATTGTTAACCACTGTGCCACCAGGAAAGTCCCTCATTCACTCATTCTTAACCAATCAGGTTGACATATTCTTTAGTCATATTTATGTTTAGTTTTTAAATGGAAATAATCCATTCACCATACAACTGAGACAATATAAATGCTCAGTCCCTGCAACTATCCTCCATTCCCATCTTTCAGACTCAGGCATGCCACCCTCTTGCTTTGTCTGGCTCGTTAATATTTGGATTAATATACTCAGGCTGTCCTTTTTTGATACTTTGTTTAGACTTCCTAGCATACTGGGTTACCCTCTTGGACCATTTAAAATGTATATTTATTCATCTAATTTTGCTTATTGCAAAAAAAAAATGAGAAAATAGGTAGAAGTGTAAAGAATGATACAAGGACCAATTGTAATCCCAGCTATGTAAAATAATTACCAATGTCAAATAATTACTAATATTTTACTGTATTTCATCAAATCTAAGACACCATTGACTAGAACGTCCACTGTTTTACTACTGTGAAAGGAGAAATGCTGTCACACTATGACATACTACTTTCTTTCCTATTAAAAAGTTTATGCTTGTTGGAAAAATTCTTTTAGACTTGTTTAGATATAGACTTCTATTATGAATGGCTTTACAGCATATCTCAAAAAGAAAATATAAGAAAAACAAGTTGCTTAAAGTAGTTCTAAAACCTCTTCACATTCAGAGTCCAACAGTTCCATGTCACTTTTTGATTCAGAGTTGTCTATGTCTGTGTTTTTCCTAATGGTTTCATCCTCTGTGCTATCAAAAACATTGGTGATGCAATTTGCATAAAAGAGAGTTCTCCAAGAGAACTTGCAAAGAGTTGTCTCCAAGATTTTCATCCAAGCTCATCTATTTACCCCTTCTTTTTAGCATTGAAACTGTCTTCTCACCAGTTTGGGGTGGGCACATGGTGCCTCAGTTAGAGACATTTCTGAGACTCCCTGGTAGTTTAGTGCTATGGCCTGAATGCCTGTGTCCCTCCAAAATTCATGTTGAAATCCTGACCCCCAAGGTGATGGTGTTAGTAGGTGAGGCCTTTGGTAGGTGATTAGGTCATGAGGGTGGAACTCTCTTGAATGGGATTACTGCCCATATAAAAGAGATCCCCACAGAACTCCCTAACCCTTCTGCCACGTGAGGACACAAGGAGAATTCTCTGCAGACAAGAAGAGGGGCTACATTCAACCATGTGGGTGCTACCATCTTGGACTTCCAGTATCCAGAACTGTGAGAAATAAATTTCTAATGTTTGTAAGCCATCCAGTCTGTGGTATTTTGTTATAGCAGCCTGAGCTGACTAAGAAACTTGTTATGACCATGTTCTGACTAGTAGGCTAGGAGAAGTGGTGTGTGCAACTTCTAGTTCAAATCCTTAAAAGGAAGCTGCTTACCTTCCACTTTCTTTTTCACCCTCTCCTTGGGATGAAAAGCAGACATGGTGATAGTGAGCCAGCTTTAATCATGTAGAAGAAGGTACACTGGGGATAGTGGAACAACTAGATAGAAAGATCTGGATTTTTAGATTACTGTGTAGAGCAGAGCTGCCTACCTGCAAAGTGTGAACAGCAGCTCTCATGGAAGGGAAAAATAAACCTTCCATCTTGTTTATACCTGTTATTGTCAGAGCAGCCAAATTAATGTTCATGTTATACATACAGTTCTTTAAATTCCTTTTAAAATTTACTATCATATTGAAAAATACTTTTATTTATCATTAAAATTTTTAACGGCTAAGTAATATTCAAGGTACAGATATGTTATTATTTATTTAACTAAACCCCTATCATTGGGCATTTAGGTTGTTGCAATTTTTCTCTATTGTTAATAATAGTGTAATGAAAATTCTACTGCTATAAATCTTACACACGGTAAACACACACACGTGCATGTATATGTGTATATGTGCACACACAGACATCTCTGATTGTTTCCCTAAAATAAATTCCTATAAATAGAATTACTTGGTCAAAGGCCTTTCACATTTTTAAGATTCATTATCAAATTGACTGCCAGTATTTCTGCATTAATTTACCCTACCACTGTAGATTGTACCATTAATTTACCCTACCACCATTCTCTCTCTATATATACATATTCTCTACATTTGTAAAAATGTTTTTGAGGTATAATTTGCACAGAATAAGTCTATGGATCTTAAGTGCTCAGTTCCATAGGTTTTAATATCATGTAACTGCCATACGCAAAAAAGGTATAGAACATTTCCATTACCTAGAAAGTTATATCGTGCCCCTTTCCTTAATCCCTATCCTGCAGAGGCAAGTACTGTTTTGACTTCTAATTTTGCCTATTTTTGAACTTCGTATAGATGGAATCATACAGTAGGTATTCTTTTGTTTCTGGCTTCTTTGCTTTCATTTTTGAGATTCATCCATGTTGTTGCAAATATCAGTAGTGTTCTGTTGTACGATGTTACTACATTGAAAAAAAATCTGCTCTCCGGTTGATAAATATTTGTGTTGTTTCCAGGTTTGGGTAAAGAATATGACTTTTTGTGAACATACGTTTTTCATTTAGTTTGTCTTGAGTAAATACCTAAAGTGGGATTGCTGGGTCATAAGGTAGATGCGTATTTAACTTTTAAGGAAATTGACATGTAGCTCTCAAAAGTGGTTGTACAACTTTATGCTTCCACCAGCAGCAATGCGTGAGAGTTCTAGATGCTTGTTTTCCTGGCAAACAATTGTATTGTCAGTCTTTTAGATTTTAGCCATTCATGTGGCTGGGAGAATGTTACCTTTTGTTTTCCTTTTGACTAAGGATGTTGAGCTCCTTTGTATATGCTTATTGGCTATTCATTTATCTTCTGTAAAGGATTTGTTCATGTCTTTTGTCCATTTTTACAAATTGAGTTTTCTTTTTATTATTGATTTATAGGAGTTCTTTATATGTTTTGGACACAAGTTCTTTATCAGATATGTGTTGTGAATTTTATTTTCTAGAGTGTAGTTTTATAAGCAGAAATTTTAATTAGGAAAAATACAATATATCAATTTTTTTCTTTTGTACTTAGTTGTTTCTTGTGTATTCTGTGAAATTTTTACCTACTACAAGGTTACAAAGACATTATCCTATGTTTTCTTCTAGGCTCTCTGGTTCTGATTTTTCCAGTTTATGATTGGTCTCAAGTTAACTCTGTTATTGGAATGAGGTAGGTTTCAGGTTCATTTATTTTCTGTTTTTGGCCAATATGATAAGTATATATTTTATTGTTGTTTTATGCCCTAATGAACTCTTGACTTTGAATATTTTCCCGAGTTTCCATGTTCCTACAATTTTGAGTAAGAGCTATTCCATTAGCCAACCCCTGAAGGGCTAACTTTCTGACTTCAGTAAAAAAATCTTATTTTCTTTTTGAGAGATGTGGAATTACCTTAGCAGGACTGATCTCGTGACATCTATGTCAGTCAAGATTAGAAAATACCCAGAATAATTATTGGCAACCATCAGTCTACTTTAAATTAGTTAGGATTTAGACTGATTTATGAAGCATTAAGATGGCCATATTTCTATGATGTTGCTCAACTGGAAGAGGTTGAATTGTTCAACATGGGTTAACACATAGGAAATGACTAATTATACCAAATACTTAGAATAGTATAATAGCTATTCAATTATATCAGTAAAACATGAGCTCTGCTTCCTAGGGAAATAAAAGAAACTGGTTTTAAATATGTTTGCTATAAAAGAGAACAGAGAATACATTTCAAGGAAGCAGCTTATGCTGATAAGTTAAACCAAATTGCTTTGGTGATTTTGCCCTTAGATTTTATGACCTACAGAAAATAGGAGCCATGAACCTGATGTCAGAATCTGAGTTCCTCAGAGAAGTGTAAGTCTCAGCCCCACTGAGTTTTTCAGGGATTATCCTACACATAGATAGATGGGCTAGAGCTCTAAGGAGAGTAGAACATTCACGTTCATTTTGGAGGGTTAATGTCTGAGAAAATTGACTAGCTAAACAGCTATAATAATTCCAATAGAGAGTACATTTACATTTTCTAATAATACAATTCATGTAATTTTTTGTGTCACATAAATCTTTTCCACAGACTTCCACATATTTGGCTTCCATAAACTCCATTACAACTATAAATTGAGCTCAAATCTTCCTTTTTGCTGATATTTTTCTATCAGTTAACTTCTTCCCATGACCTCTAGTAGTGATGTTGTGTCATTTGAACCCCTAAATAATTTTTACTCCATTCTCTCCATCTTCTTTTCTGACAAATGATAAGGCTTATTATTTAATTATCTAAAAATATTTCTCACACATGTTCTATTATAGTTTGTATTTTGTAACTCACCATATCTTAATTTCTTATTTTCTATTTGGTGACTAAAAAGTAAGGCCAGACTCAATACAGAGGCAAGTAATTGCCACAGGAGAGCATTGTCATAATTTACCCCAAGGAACTCCATCTTGTTAACTGTTTAAAATTGCTGAGAACATTTTTCTTAAGGGATTTAGCATTTATTTTTTCCAGTACTTTTATGCTGCTAAAAAAACTATTTTATATATTGAGTGAATTCCAGTAGTATCTGTGACAGCAGTTCTGTCAAAACACTTGAAAAGTATGTTCACTCATCATGGAAATTTTGAAAGCCTCTGTCCCTTCAAAAATGTATGTTTTGCTTTGGAAGCTACGCAAAACAGCTTAAATTTTGGAACAGCACTGGGAACAATCCTCAGAGAAAGCATTTTAGTTTTCTAATTAGAGATTACAGGACAATGTTACAGGAAGCAGTCTAGAAAACATCACTTTATCTAAAACAATTCTAATAACACCTTCTAGAAGGTTCTCTGCAACAGCAAAGTTTTTATTTTTCAGCATTGCCTTAACAATGTATCAGCAGCTTAAAGAATTGCAGTGCCATGAATGCAAGGCATTGAAGATCCAAATCCTCTGAGTTGATCCTTTCTGAGAGAGGAGAAAGGCCAATAAGCCAACCCCAAATGGTATAATCAGGAGAAGTGCATAATTAAAAGCCATCTGCATGTCTTGTGTGCCCCTTTCTGTATGTGAAATAGGGCCAACACTATGTGAGTACTTAAAAGCTCCTTTCAAAAAATTTAAAATCCTTATTGAGAAGTTATCCTACAGTGCAGAGAATAAGACAAACCAAAGTATTCATGACCAGCCCCTCCCACTTCTTATTTTCTTACAATATGTGTGAGTGATTTACAACCAAATTAACATAATGCCATACCACCAACACTAGAAATGTTTATTGTAGATTTAAAAATATTCTGTTTCATAAAAAGAAGTTAAGTCGTGGGAGCTAAGAAAATAAAGTTGTTGTGTGTCTCCATCAAGATTACAGTCCAGAGTTCATTCTGGATTCCAGTGGAGGCTGTGCTCTACTCCCACAAACAAATGCTAGTTACTAAGCCCTCAGATTCAGAAGTTTTATTTTTTCTTCTTTAGGATGAACTTTCTAATTAGATATTTAATATGTTTTCTTTAGTAGGAATTAATTGGTAAAGGAGCCTATTCAATAGTTCTTGTAAGAGGATTGAGTAATAACTAGGTGATGCTCCTTTTAATCCCATGTAATTTTAGAAGACTTGTTCATCCTACACAGATCATCAGTACCATCCAAAAACACATTTTCTTTTTGTGGTTCTATGGTTTAAGATGTTATATAAGGGAAATCTGAATTGTTATAGAAGGGAAATTGGTCTTGATGCCCTTATAAATCCCTTTTTTTTTTTTTTTGAATTTTTAAATTTAATTTTATTTATTTTTTTATACAGCAGGTTCTTATTAGTCATCAGTTTTATACACATCAGTGTATACATGTCAATCCCAATCTCCCAATTCATCACACCCCCACCCCCACCCCCCAACTGCTTTCCCCCCTTGGTGTCCATACATTTGTCCTCTACATCTCTGTCTCAATTTCTGCCCTGCAAACCAGTTCATCTGTACCATTTTTCTAGGTTCCACATATAAGCATTAATATACGATATTTATTTTTCTCTTTCTGACTTACTTGACTCTGTATGACAGTCTCTAGATCCATCCACGTCTCAACAAATGACCCAATTTTGTTCCTTTTCATGGCTGAGTAATATTCCATTGTATATATGTACCACATCTTCTTTATCCATTCCTCTGTCGATGGGCATTTAGGTTGCTTCCATGACCTGGCTATTGTAAATAGTGCTGCAATGAACATTGGGGTGCATGTGTCTTTTTGAATTACGAATTTCTCTGGGTATATGCCCAGTAGTGGGATTGCTGGATCATATGGTAATTCTATTTTTAGTTTTTTAAGGAACCTCTATACTGTTCTCCATAATGGCTGTATCAATTTACATTCCCACCAACAGTGCAAGAGCGTTCCCCTTTCTCCACACCCTCTCCAGCATTTGTTGTTTGTAGATTTTCTGATGATGCCCATTCTAACAGGTGTGAGGTGATACCTCATTGTAGTTTTGATTTGCATTTCTCTAATAATTAGTGATGTTGAGCATCTTTTCATGTGCTTCTTGGCCATCTGTATGTCTTCTTTGGAGAAATGTCTATTTAGGTCTTCTGCCCATTTTTGGATTGGGTAGTTTGTTTTTTTAATATTGAGCTGCATGAGCTATTTATATATTTTGGAGATTAATCCTTTGTCCGTTGATTTGTTTGCAAATATTTTCTCCCATTCTGAGGGTTGTCTTTTGGTCTTGTTTATGGTTTCCTTTGCTGTGCAAAAGCTTTTAAGTTTCATTAGGTCCCATTTGTTTATTTTTGTTTTTATTTCCATTACTCTAGGAGGTGGATCAAAAAAGATCTTGCTGTGATTTATGTCAAAGAGTGTTCTTCCTATGTTTTCTCCAAGAGTTTTATAGTGTCCAGCCTTACATTTAGGTCTCTAAACCATTTTGAGTTTATTTGTGTGTGTGGTGTTAGGGAGTGTTCTAATTTCATTCTTTTACATGTAGCTGTCCAGTTTTACCAGCACCACTTATTGAAGAGACTGTCTTTTCTCCATTGTATATCCTTGCCTCCTTTGTTGTAGATTAGCTGACCATAGGTGTGTGGGTTTTACTTCTGGGCTTCCTTTGCTTTTCCATTGATCTATATTTCTGTTTTTGTGCCAGTACCATATTGTCTTGATTACTGTAGCTTTGTAGTATAGTCTGAAGTCAGAGAGTCTGATTCCTCCAGCTCCGCTTTTTTCCCTCAAGACTGCTTTGGCTATTCGGGGTCTTTTGTGTCTCCATAAAAATTTTAAGATTTTTTGTTCTAGTTCTCTGAAAAATGCCACTGGTAATTTGATAGGGATTGCATTGAATCTGTAGATTGCTTTGGGTAGTATAGTCATTTTCACAATATTGATTCTTCCAATCTAAGAACATGGTATATCTCTCCATCTGTTGGTGTCATCTTTAATTTCTTTCATCAGTGTCTTATAGTTTTCTGCATACAGGTCTTTTGTCTCCCTAGGCAGGGTTATTCCTAGGTATTTTATTCTTTTTGTTGCAATGGTAAATGGGAGTGTTTCCTTAATTTCTCTTTCAGATTTTTCATCATTAGTATATATGAATGCAAGAGATTTCTGTGCATTAATTTTGTATCCTGCAACTTTACCAAATTCCTTGATTAGCTCTAGTAGTTTTCTGGTGGCCTCTTTAGGATTTTCTATGTATAGTATCATGTCATCTGCAAACGGTGACAGTTTTACTTCTTGTTTTCCAATTTGGATTCCTTTTATTTCTTTTTCTTCTCTGACTGCCGTGGCGAGGACTTCCAAAACTATGTTGAATAGTAGTGGTGAGAGTGGACATCCTTGTCTTGTTCCTGATCTTAGAGGAAATGCTTTCAGTTTTTCACTGTTCAGTATGATGTTAGCTGTGGGTTTGTCATATATGGCCTTTATTATGTTGAGGTAGGTTCCCTCCATGCCCACTTTCTGGAGAGTTTTTATCATAAATGGGTGTTGAATTTTGTCAGAAGCTTTTTCTGCATCTATTGAGATGATCATATGGTTTTTCTTCTTCATTTTGTTAATATGGTTTATCACATTGATTGATTTGCGTATACTGAAGAATCCTTACATCCCTGAGATAAATCCCACTTGATCATGGTGTATGATCCTTTTACTGTGTTGTTGGATTCTGTTTGCTAGTACTTTGTTGAGGATTTTTGCATCTATATTCATCAGTGATATTGGTCTGTAATTTTCTTTTTTTGTAGTATCTTTGTCTGGTTTTGGTATCAGGGTGATGGTGGCCTCATAGAATGAGTTTGGGAGTGTTCCTTCCTTTGCAATTTTTTGGAAGAGTTTGCGAAGGATGGGTGTTAGCTCTTCTCTAAGTGTTTGATAGAATTCGCCTGTGAAGCCGTCTGGTCCTGGACTTGTGTTTGTTGGAAGATTTTTAATCACAGTTTCAATTTCATTACTTGTGATTGGTCTGTTCATATTTTCTATTTCTTCCTGGTTCAGTCTTGGAAGGTTACACCTTTCTAAGAATTTGTCCATTTCTTCCAGGTTGTCCATTTTATTGGCATACAGTTTCTTGTAATAGTCTCTTAGGATGCTTTGTATTTCTGCAGTGTCTGTTGTAACTTCTCCATTTCATTTCTAATTTTATTGATTTGAGTCCTCTCCCTCTTTTTTTTGATGAGTCTGGCTGATGGTTTATCAATTTTGTTTATTTCCCAAAGATCCAGCTTTTCATTTTATTGATCTTTGCTATTGTTTTCTTTATTTCTATTTCATTTATTTCTGCTCTGATCTTTATGATTTCTTTCCTTCTGCTAACTTTGGGTTTTGTTTGTTCATCTTTCTCTAGTTCCTTTAGGTGTAAGGTTAGATTGTTTTTTTGAGATTTTTCTTGTTTCTTGAGGTAGGCTTGTATAGCTATAAACTTCCCTCTTAGAACTGCCTTTGCTGCATCCCATAGGTTTTGGATCGTCGTGTTTTCATTGTCATTTGTCTCTAGGTATTTTTTGATTTCCTCTTTGATTTCTTCAGTGATCTCTTGGTCATTTAGTAATGTGTTGTTTAGCCTCCATGCGTTTGTGTTTTTTATTTTTGTCCCTGTAATTGATTTCTAATCTCACAGCGTTGTGGTCAGAAAAGATGCTTGATATGATTTCAGTTTTCTTAAATTTGCTGAGGCTTGATTTGTGACCCAAAATGTGATCTATCCAGGAGAATGTTCCGTGCACACTTGAGAAGAAAGTGTAATCTGCTGTTTTTGGATGGAATATCTTATAAGTGTCAATTAAATCTTTTTGGTCTATTGTGTCATTTAAAGCTTCTGTTTCCTTATTTATTTTCATTTTGGATGATCTGTCCATTGGTGTAAGTGAGGTGTTAAAGCCCCCCACTATTATTGTGTTACTGTCGATTTCCTTTTTTATAGCTGTTAGCAGTTGCCTGATGTATTGAGGTGCTCCTGTGTTGGGTGCATATATATTTATAATTGTTATATCTTCTTCTTGCATTGATCCCTTGATCATTATGTAGTGTCCTTCCTTGTCTCTTGTAACATTATTTTAAAGTCTATTTTATCTGTTATGAGTATTGCTACTCCAGCTTTCTTTTGATTCCATTTGCATGGAATATCTTTTTCCATCCCCTCACTTTCAGTCTGTATGTGTCCCTAGGTCTGAAGTGGGTCTCTTGTAGACAGCATATATATGGGTCTTGTTTTTGTATCCATTCAGCAAGCCTGTGTCTTTTGGTTGGAGCATTTAATCCATTCACATTTAAGGTAATTATGGATATGTATGTTCCTATGACCATTTTCTTAATTGTTTTGCCTGTGTTTTTGTAGGTCCTTTTCTTCTCTTGTGTTTCCTACTTAGAGAAGTTCCTTTAGCATTTGTTGTAGAGCTGGTTTGGTGGTGCTGAATTCTCTTAGCTTTTGCTTGTCTGTAAAGCTTTTGATTTCTCCATCGAATCTGAACGAGATCCTTGCCAGCTGGAGTAATCTTGGTTGTAGGTTCTTCCCTTTCATCACTTTAAGTATATCATGCCACTCCCTTCTGGCTTGTAGAGTTTCTGCTGAGAAATCAGCTGTTAACCTTATGGGAGTTCCCTTGTATGTTATCAGTCATTTTTCCCTTGCTGCTTTCAGTAGTTTTTCTGTCTTTAAATTTTGCCAGTTTGATTATTATGTGTCTCGGCGTGTATCCCCTTGGGTTTATCCTGTATGGGACTCTCTGGGCTTCCTGGACTTGGGTGGCTATTTCCTTTCCCATGTATAATCTCTTCAAATATTTTCTTGGGTCCTTTCTCTCTCTCTTCTCCTTCTGGGACCCCTATAATGTGAATGTTGTTGCGTTTAATGTTGTCCCAGAGGTCTCTTAGACTGTCTTCATTTCTTTTTGTTCTTTTTTCTTTATTCTGTTCAGCAGCAGTGAATTCCACCATTCTGTCTTCGAGGTCACTTAACCGTTTTTCTGCCTCAGTTATTCTGCTATTGATTCCTTTTAGTGTAGTTTTCATTTCAGTTATTGTATTGTTCATCTCTGTTTGTTTGTTCTTTAATTCTTCTAGGTGTTTGTTAAACATTTCTTGCATCCTCTCGATCTTTGCCTCCATTATTTTTCCGAGGTCCTGGATCATCTTCCCTATCGTTATTCTGAATTCTTTTTCTGGAAGGTCGCCTATCTCCACTTCATTTAGTTGTTTTTCTGTGGTTTTATCTTGTTCCTTCACCTGGTACGTTGCCCTCTGCCATTTCATCTTGTCTATCCTTCTGGGAATGTGGTTTTCCGTGGTTCCACAGGCTGCAGGATTGTAGTTCTTCTTGCTTCTGCTGTCTGGTCTCTGGTGGGTGAGGCTATCTAAGAGGCTTGTGCAAGTTTCCTGATGGGAGGGACTGGTGGTGGGTAGAGCTGCCTGTTGCTCTGGTGGGCAGAGCTCAGTAAAACTTTAATCTGCTTGACAGCTGATGGGTGGGGCTGGGTTCCCTCCCTGTTGGTTTTTGGCCTGAGGTGACCCAACACTAGAGCCTGCAGGCTCTTTGGTGGGGCTAATGGCGGACTCTGAGGGCTCACGCCAATCAGTACTTCCCAGAACTTCTGCTGCCAGTGTTCTTTTCCTCATGGTGAGCCACAGCCACCCCCCGCCTCTGCAGGAGACCCTCCAACACTAGCAGTTAGGTGTGGTTCAGTCTCCCCTGGGGTCACTGCTCCTTCCCCTGGGTCCCAATGCATACACTTCTTTGTGTGTGCCCTCCAAGTGTGGAGTCTCTGTTTCCCCCAGTCCTGTCAGAGTCCTGCAGTCAAATCCCGGTAGCCTTCAAAGTCTGATTCTCTAGGAATTCCTCCTCCCATTGCCGTACCCCCAGGTTGAGAAACCTGACGTGGGGCTCAGAACCTTCACTCCAGTGGGTGGACTTCTGTGGTATAAGTGTTCTCCAGTTTGTGAGTCAACCACCCAGCAGTTATGGGACTTGACTTTATTGTGATTGCGTCCCTCCTACCATCTCATTTTGGCTTCTCCTTTGTCTTTGGATGTGGGGTATCTTTTTTGGTGAGTTCCAGTGTCTTCCTGTCGATGATTGTTCAGCAGTTAGTTGTGATTCTGGTGTTCTTGCAAGAGGGAGTGAGAGCACCTCCTTCTACACCGCCACCTTGGTTCAGGCTCCTAAATCCCTTCTAACTCTTAGATTCCATAAGTTTATGAGTTTTAGTTTTAGAATGCTGTATATCAACAGTCAGTGTAAATGTAGGGTTATTATGTAAATTGGTGTAAGAATATTCAAAGATCAGAATTTTTAAAATGTTTATATTTAAAAAATTGTTTTAAATGATTTTGATTCCTACATATCACACGTATAGAATTTATATCATTACTGTATACTCTGTTTTTCTCATGACACAGAATTCTTTCTTTTGAGATTTCAAGCCTAACTTCTTCTCAGAGCTTCAATTTAATACTTCTTTCCAAATGTAACTGGTACGTTCAGGTTGGAATATAGTAATTGATATTCCCAAATGCAACAATTCTGAATTCCCAAAGGTTCATATATTAGCAAAAAGACTCTCTAGTCTTTCTTTGGAGGCTCTCTATTGATATGCCCTTTAATCCCCGTGTGCTTAGTGGAGCCTAACTGGTCATTTTGGGTTGTTTTTTAATCACTCACAAATGCAGCCAGAACTCAGTCTGTTTGATTCTTTTGAGGTCAGAGGACTTGGTAATCTCATAATGTCATCCTTTGTCTGTGTGTCTCTTATTGTTTTTACCACAATACCCCAAATCTTCACAGAACCACCTGGTTTCTCTGTGGTTTTACGTGGCCAAGAGTTTCACTAGTCAAAGTGGGCCAGGCCTCTCCGGGGCTCAGAGTCTTTGTCCAGTTGGTTTTAGCTCTAGACAAAGGAAGATGTCTTTCTGTCTTTCAGTCTACAGATTCTGTTTTCTGATTTAGGATTAACTTTTTCACAGGATGATTGAGAGGGAAGATGTATTTCCTGCAGGGAAGTTCTCATCTCCCATCTTGGGAGTAGAAGTGTGGTCTGGCTGGATCTGACAAGACAATTAGTAACTAACCTGATGTGAATATCAGGGTTGTATGGTCATTTTCACCGTCAACCTCTTTTTTTTACCTTCAGAATTTTTTTTTTTTAAATTGAGGTACAGTTGATGTACAATATTATATAAGTTACAGGTGTACAATGTAGTGATTCACAATTTTTAAAGGTTATACTCCAGTTATAGTTATTGTAAAATATTGGCTGTATTCCCCATGTTGTACAGTATATCCTTGTAGCTTATTTTATACCTAACAGTTTGTACTCTTAATCCCCTACACCTGTATTACTCCTCTCCCCTCCCCTCCTCTCTCCCCACCTGTAACACTAGTTTGTTCTCTATATCTGTGAGTGTGCTTCTTTTTTGTTATATTCACTAGTTGTATTTTTTAGATTCCACATATAAGTGATTTCATGCAGTATTTACCTCTCTCTGTATGACTTATTTCACTTAGTGTAATGCCCTCCAAGTCCATCCATGTTGCTGCAAATGTCAAAATTTCATTCTTTTTTGTGGCTGAGTAGTATTTCTATGTGTGTGTGTGTGTGTGTGTGTGTGTGTGTATAGGTATATATATATGTATATGTATATATTACATACCACATCTTCTTTATCCATTCGTCCACTAATGGATACTTAGGTTGCTTCCGTATCTTGGCAACTGTAAATAATGCTGCTATGAACACTGGGGTGCATGTATCTTTTCGAATTTCACTGTCAACTTTTTAAGCCTAGACAGTCTAATAAAGGGACTTACTGAGTTCACATTTACATGGAATTTATTGGGAAGGAAGCGCAAGTGTGTTAAATTCTCTTTTTTCCCCCAATTTTTAAAAATGTAGAAAGACTACACTTTCTAATTTTTAAAAATTCCCGTTCCCCCAATTTTTATACCTTCATAATAACTCCTAATTCTAGCACACTGTCTTATTTAACAATGGTTTTTTAAAATGGCACTTAGGAGAGAACAAGCATAGGCTTCAAACTTCTTTAGCAATAGTTTTGTGGTTCTGTTTACCAAAGTGATATATACGTGGTATCACACACATTTCATTAATTCCATAAGTATTTATTCCATATTTACAATGTGTCATCACAGTTATAGATTATCTGGAGACTGTGGAAAGTACGAGACAACTCTGAATAAAATTGTTTACATTTGAAAGCCTGGGAGTAAAGTGGTCATTATAATTAATCACAATCAAGAATCAAGAGTTATAATAATAATAATATGAAGCAAATGGTTTATTAAAGAAATTGCTTTAAAAGAAGTATAATCATATTCTATGGAAATATGGATGAAATTCACAATTATTTCAAAAGCTACAAAAATTAGTGTGACAAAAATTTGAACTCTCTTGCTTATACAAGTAAATTTAAAAGGTAAATTTCTCAGAGAATTTCTGCTTTCTCCCTGGCTATGGAAATATGTTGCTGCCTTGCCTTATTTTTTTATTTCTCCCAAGCTGTAAGATAAAAACAAGCCTTTTATCAAAAGAACTGGAAATGTTTAGATGCAGTGGTTGAAACTGGTGAAGTGAGGTCTGTGGATTCATTGTTTAAGTGGTGTTTTACATAATTGGAAGATATGGTTTTAAGGTTGTTGGTACTGAAGTAAAGTTTTATTGCTAATTTCATTTACATCTATAACTACAGACACTAAAGGATTAACTCTTTTATTTCAAAAGTGGATGTTCATTGCTTTTTAAAATGTTTTGAAACTTGTAATAAATTAGAGATTTTTGACTTAATGTCACCAGGGAACTAACATTTTCTTAAGTCACATACTACTTTATGCTAGACGCTTTCCATGCATTCTTTCATTTAATTTTACAACTGTAGGGGGAAGCTGCCCTACCCATCCATCCATATACCCAACAAATGTTTATTAAATGTTTACTATGTACTAACCATAATGATGGCAATAATAATAACAATAAGGTGTGCCTTGTAAGTAAAGGGAGAAGTGTGTGCCCATGATTTAAGTAATTGGAAGGAGAGGGCTGGTTCTGGACTTAACACACAAATGATGCTAAAATCCTTCCATATCCCAATCCCCCCGGAACTGTTGTAATAGGCAGCAGTGAAGTCGATTATCAGGAATTTGGTTGGACTTTCCCAGGATGCCTGGGTTTAGTGTCTATACTGTATGGACAGCCAGCATCAGGGAAGAGGTACCTTTGCATGGGCTGATGATATTCTCTGACCATTTTAAATGGGATTTTTGCTGTGGACAGAGAAAGCAGCACTTGTAATGGAGGGAATGTCTAGAAGGAGTGTGAACTGAGATTCAGAGGGTGGGATTTGAGATGTACTAATTTGGATATTAAAAGAGTGACGTTGCTCTGTGCCCCAGAGTAATAAGTTTGGACGAATGGGTTATGTACATATAAAGAAAGTGAAGCTTTGAAAGTCCTGCAGTTAAGAAGCAAAGACCCTGGGATTCAAACCCAGGTTTGTACAACCTCCTTGGGCAACTTTTTAAACCACTTGTAGACACTTACTTGAAATGCTTTCCTTAAAATTTGTCTTTGCTACTGCATGAAAAGAATCTGTATAAAGTGGAACACTTTTTGTAATAACAAAATGCTTCAGTAAATAGAAAGTCATTCCAAGTTGTACTCTGACTCTGTCCTTTGTTCAAATGTACTATTCACATATCCAGAGACAGAGTGTCTCTATGACTTAATTATGATGAGTATAATAATTGAAAGTAGGTGGTTATATTATTCCAGAGGAGATAATTAAATAGAGAATTGTACTATTAGCTGGGCTTTTAGTACCATGCATTATCCTTATGAAAGATGATGTTATGATTCCATTGTACATTGCTCAGACACAAAATATTTACAGCGTCAACACTTCAGATCAGAGGGCATTAAGAAGTACATTAGATATAGAAGGCATCCCAGAGATATAATTAAAATACTTCGGAAATTTTATAAGTGTAAATACAAGACATTGACTTCCTTTTCGACCAGTAGTTTTATTGTCAGTAGGACTGGCAATTCTTCTTGCACCTACAGTTTCAGTAGAAATAAATTAATCATCAAAGTGGATACGATAGTAGCATAGGCAGCTTAGTTGTAAATCTTACCCATTTTTTTCTTGGAAATCATAAGGAGGATAGAAACAAAACAAAAATTTTTTCTCTAGAAAACAGAGAATTCACAAACTCTAGGTTACATTTAATTGTGGCCCAAGCAAATGAAATCAACATCAACTTCATGGGAATGATGGGGCTTTGGGGGCTGAAGGTAGGATGAAGAATTTGGGAACATAGAAGGGATTAGCAGTGGTGGATATTAGAAATCAAAAACCAATATTTAGGGCTTCCCTGGTGGCGCAATGGTTGAGAGTCTGCCTGCCAATGCAGGGGACGCGGGTTCGAGCCCTGGTCTGGGAGGATCCCGTGCGCCGCGGAGCGGCTGGGCCCGTGATCCACAATTACTGAGCCTGCGCGTCTGGAGCCTGTGCTCCGCAGCAAGAGAGGCCGCGACGGTGAGAGGCCCGCGCACCGCGATGAAGAGTGGACCCCACTTGCCACAACTGGAGAAAGCCCTCGCACAGAAATGAAGACCCAACACAGCCATAAATAAATAAATAAATGGATAGGGAAATTTTAAAAAAAACAAAAACAAACAAACAAAAAAAAACCCCAATATTTACTCCCAAAAGGAGCAGACCCATCTCTGAATGGGAAGTGCTGTGAACTGGACTGAGACAGAAGAGGGTAGTTGCTAAGGAAGGTGGGTAAAGAAGTTGCAGAAAACATCTGGGGAAATCAAGAGGTCACTGACATGTCTCAGAAAACTCCAGGTACCAAAAGGGAGTGAACAAACAGTTTGGAAGGCAAGAGGTATATCCCCTTGGTATCAGTGATAAGCAAAGGATCCAAGGGAAATTAGAGTTGGGGGTAGAAGCTATTCTGAACCAGGTTAGGTGCTAAGTGGCGAAGGAGCTGTGGACTGTATTTTAAATAGTCTACTACTTTAGCAATACCAGTGAGAACTTTTGAACAAAGAAACCTAGAAAACTATTCACTGGGTCTTGTTAATAACTGGTCTAGGAAAATTCAACTCATTTAAATATACATAACAAAAATGGATTTAAAGACAGCATCCAAACACAAAAACAATAAGAAAACTGTGCAAAAGAGCACCAGAACTCCCCTATATATAAAGAAAGCTCATTGGAAAATGTTGCATGAAGCAAATGAAAATTATAACCAACATTTTAATGTGAATTAAAAAAATTGATGTAGCAATTACAGCTCTCAGTTAATACCATAAATCAGAAATATAAGAAACCAGGAAAAGCTGAACAGTCAACAGAAGGTGTCAGCCAGACTGTTGGAGGAGTTGAAGCAGAAAGTGGTAGATTTCAGAAAAGAGAAAGAAGAAAAAGAAAATAAATAATTTAGAAGTGAAGACTAAATTTCAAAGTGTAAAACAGAGAACAGATATATTAGGAAGCACAGTAAGTGGCATAGACGAAAGAAATGAGAAAAAACAAGCAAATGAAACATAAATAAGGACATACAATGATTAGAGAGAAAAAGCTAGGTATAGAATAGAGACAAAGGAAATCCAACACGTTTACAATTGGAATTTCCAAAGGGGGGGGGGGAACCCAAATGGTATAATAGAGCAATTATATAAATATATAATTTATAAAATCTCTCCTGAAAAAAAGAAAATCTGAAGTTACATATTGAAAAGCATTTTAGTCTGCATATCAGAATCCTAAGCCATGCTCAGAAGTTAATTTATAGCCTTAAATACTTAGTGCAATAAAAAGAAACCATAAAAATATGACACAAAAGATAGAAAAAGAACAGAATAAACCAAATGAAAGTCAAAGGAAAGGATTAATGAAGAAAAAGGCAGAATGGAAGGAGTTAGAGAATGTAACAAAAAAATAAAATAAAAAATCTAGTGATTTGAAAAAAAATTGATTTGATAAATGATGAGATAATCTAATTAAGAGAAAAGGAAGAAAGTACATATATACTAGAGAAATGACAAGGGAAAATGAAAGAAAAAGAGGAAATTTGGAGATTAATCCTTTGTTGTTTCATTTGCAAATATTTTCTTCCATTCTGAGAGTTGTCTGTTCATCTTGTTTATGGTTTCCTTTGCTGTGCAAAAGCTTTTAAGTTTAATTAAGTCCCATTTGTTTATTTTTGTTTTTATTTCCATTACTCTAGGAGGTGGGTCAAAAAAGATCTTGCTGTGGTTTATGTCAAAGAGTATTTTTCCTATGTTTTCCTCTAAGAGTTTTATAGTGTCTGGTCTTACATTTAAGCCTTTAATCCATTTGGAGTTTTTTTTGTGTAAATGCTGGAAAGGGTATAGTGAATAGGGAACCCTCCTGCACTGTTGGTCGGAATGTAAATTGATACAACCACTATGGAAAGCAGTATGGAGGTTCCTTAAAAAACTTAAAATAGAACTACTGTATGACCCAGCAATCCCACTACTGGGCCATATACCCTGAGAAAACCATAATTCAAAAAGAGTCATGTACCACAATGTTCATAGCAGCTCTATTTACAATAGCCAGGACATGGAAGCAACCTAAGCGTCCATCGACAGATGAATGGATAAAGAAGATGTGGCACATATATACAATGGAATATTACTCAGCCATAAAGAGAAATGAAATTGAGTTATTTGTAGTGAGGTGGATGGACCTAGAGTCTGTTATACAGAGTGAAGTAAGTCAGAAAGAGAAAAACAAATACCGTATGCTAACACATATATATGGAATCTAAAAAAAAAAAAATAGTTTTGAAGAACCTTGGGGCAGCAGGAATAAAGATGCAGATGTAGAGAATGGCCTTGAGGACACAGGGAAGGGGAAGGGTAAGCTGGGATGAAGTGAGAGAGAGGCATGGACATATATACACTACCAAATGTAAAATAGCTAGCTTGTGGGAAGCAGCCGCATAGCACAGGGAGATCAGCTCGGTGCTTTGTGTCCACCTAGAGGGGTGGGATAGCGAGGGTGGGAGGGAGACACAAGAGGGAGGAGATATGGGGATATTTGTATGTGTATAGCTGATTCACTTTGTTATACAGCAGAAACTAACACACCATTGTAAAGCAATTATACTCCAATAAAGATGTTAAAAAAAAAAGGAATCTAAAAAAAATAATGGTACTGATGGACCTAATTGCAGGGCAGGAATAAAGAGATAGACATAGAGAATGGCCTTGAGGACAGGGTGGGGAGGGGGAAGCTGGGGCAAAGTGAGAGTAGCATCAACATACATACACTACCGACTGTGAAATAGTTGGCTGGTGGAAGCAGCAGCATAGCACAGGGAGATTGGCTCGGTGCTTTGTGATGACCTAGAGCGGTGGGATAGGGAGAGTAGGAGGGAGGCTCAAGGGGGAGGGGATATGGGGACATGTGTATGCATATGGCTGATTCACTTTGTTGTGCAACAGAAACTAACACAGTATTGTGAAGCAATTATACTCCAATAAACATCTATTTAAAAAAGGAAATTAAAATATAAGAGATTATTTTGTGCAATTCTATCAAAATTTTAAAATTTGAATATAATAATTTTCTCAGAAGATATGACTTAAGCATATGACATATGCTGATTATGACAAAAGTACCCAGAAGAGAAAGAAAATCCCAACAAACCAATTTCCACGGGGGGAGAAAATAGAGAAATAGAGAGATTCTGGCTTCCACATCCACTGCCTCTGAGGTCTAAATGCATCCTTCTAAATGTTGTTCTCTGAAGCTGGGGCTGGGCCTTTGAGAACTGCAGTTCACAGGGTCCTTTGCCCCCTGCCTTCTGCAGGTAGGGAACACTGAGAAAGGTGCAAGTCAGGAGCTGTAGAGAATGGGCTTTCTTTTGATTTGTTGATGGTTCTGTTTGTCACCCACCCTTCTGCTTCTAAGGGGATCCCTGGAAACAGCTTCATCATGCCCCTGAGGTCAGAGCCTCCATTCTGCTGGCCTCTTCCTTCAAGCTCCTGGGTTCTTGTAATTCCACTCTCTTCCCCTTTGTTGCTCCACCCCTAAGAGTGATACCGATCTTTTACAGTTGTCTCTTGCTTTGTCTCAGTGTTCCCTTCTTACTCCTTCGGCTTTTCAATACCTGTGTAATCAATTTCCTGCATTGAATTCCATCTATCGAAATATACAGTGTCCCCCTACCCACCGATTTAACATCTCTTGCTTCAGTTTCTTCAGATGTAAAATGGAGATGATGATGATGGTATAATAATGATGATAATAATGACACTTAGCTCATTGGGTTGTTGTGAAGATTAAATGTGTTAATATGTGTAGGTTCTTAGAACAAGGTCTGGCAAAGAGTAAACCCTATGTTAAATTATTGCCATTATCAAAAAGATTTACCTCCCACCCCCCAAAAAGCACAGCACTTGGCCTAGACAGATTTGTAAAAAACTTTTCTGAAAACTTTAAAGTGCAGATACTTTCTTTGTTATTTCATCTATTCTAGAGCATGGAGAAAGAAGGAAAACTTCCAAATCAATTCTTGTGATGTAAGTACGACATTGATAACAAAGCTTAAGAAAAATTTTACAGAAAAGGAAATCGTAAAACTATCTCACTTTACAAATAAAAATGGAAAATACTAAATAAGGCATTAGCAAAGAAAACTTGGTAGCTCATTAAAGAATAATGCACCATAACAAAATCAGAAATGAAAAGCCTTAATATTAGGAAATTTAGTAATGTAATTTATTATATTAATAGGTTTAATAGGTGTAACAATGCTGGAGGCCCTAGGGTTCACTCTGTGGTCCTCCTTTCCTCTCTATCTGCATTCACTCCCTTGGTGACCCCAAGTTATCCTGACTTCATATGTTATCCATGATCTGTTTTTGTACAACTCTCAAGAATGATTTTTCATTTTTAAAGGGTTGTAAAAAACCAACCAGCCAACCAACCAACCAACCAAATAAACAAGCAAACAAAAAACCCCCCAAAAGATAGAATGATATCTCATAAAGTCTAAAATGTTCACTATCTAGTTTTTAAAGAAAAGATTTGACTGCTTCTCAGATACAGAAAATGGCTTTTGGAATAGACTGAATTCTAAAAGATTTTAAATTTAAGTACAGTGCACATTCAGAAAAGTGCACATGCCCTAAGTGTACTACTCCACCAATTTCATAAACTGACCATACCTGTGTAACCAGCACCCAGATCAAGAAACAGAATATTCCTTGGTTCCCAGAAACCACCTTGTAATGGGAATGGCCTGGGCTTCTGTTCTTGCAAATGCATATCCTCATTTTTAATTCATTGCGATCTTAATACAATTTTAAAATTTGTCTCCCATATTCTTCTCCCACTCTTTTAAAAATTTCCTTCTCACCAGAAAGGAAAACATCTTAATTTTATTGTTATCTTGCCATATTTCTTTTTAACAACTCGAAATCTTTAGCAGAAATCTAAACTACATTAAGCCAAACAACATGAAGCTAATGCAACAGCATCATGTAGGATGGCAGTATATTTTTTTCTCTAAACAGAAAGAACATAACACTGAGAAATAACATAGTACTTCACTTTAAATAGATTCGGGAGAATGATGCTTTGTGTCTTCAAGGTAGCATGTACACAATCTAATGCCAAAGTTGCTATGGAAACTTGAATGATAGAAAAAACAGTTGCGTAAAATCTGTATAATTCATGGATTTCTGAGAATTTTCAAATCTAAGTTTATAACACACAGAACTTCTTACCCAATGGGGCGTTTACCTATTTGGTAAACATCTTTTTTTTTTTTTTGGTCTATATGTGCTGAAATACTTCTGCTATTGATTGAATGACTCTGAAAAACCTGCGTGGATTATCAAAATTCTGTTTTGAAGGCTTAAATTTGTGAAATATACTTGTTTTTAATAAAAGTATACATGCATACACATTCTTCACTTATTTAAAGAATCAATAAAGTACCATAAACAATTTAAGTTATTAAATAAAGGCACTGTTCAGCCTTTTAGAAGTTTAACAGGGATGAGTGATCTGTGGGAAAAGAAAACTGATAATCTAGAAATTAATACATTACAAAGACTAATTTTTTACTCCAAAGTGGTTCTGAACCAATTTTAGAAAAGATGGTGGGAATCTATGTCATAGGCCACAGATACTTTCATCCTCCTTTTCAAAAAAAAGAAAAATAACAGGAATTGTTTACTTCAACAAGCATTTATGTAAGCCTTCTTTGTTTTTAGCATTCTTCTAGGTACTGGGGATACAGCAGAAAACGAGACCGTAGGAGTACAATCCTTGTTCTCACGAAGCTTACATTCTAGCAGTGGTAGATAGATGCTAAACAAATGAAAATATTAGCTAGTGATGAGTGCTACAACGACAATCAGATAGAGGGGCTATTTATTTTACTAGTGGGTGGTCAGGGAAGTTCTCATCAAGGGGATTACCTTTGATCTAAAACCTAAATGGCAAGGAAGCAGGTGGGTGGAGATTTGGGGAAGCAACACGCAAGTAGAGGAAAAGTTGAGGCAGACTCTAGGACACAGATGAGTTTATTTCTCTCTCCTAAGAACTGCAAGCTGCTTTTATTATCTACTACCCATGTCCAAGTGAAATTTAGAGATTGCTGTGTTGTTTGACATTGGAGTGACATTAAAAGGGAAGAAAAGTTTGCCTTTTTTGTTGACTGCCTTCTCTGCAGTCATGACCTTGATGCTTCAGAGTGATCTCCCTGCTATCAGACAGAAACAGAAGATTCAGCAGCAGTGTTCTAGCTCAGCATGCACTCTTTTCCTTATATGTACATCTTTTCTTTTTCCTTTCCTGCCTCCTTCTTGCTGGCCATCTTCCCTTCTTTCTACCCTTCCTTTCTCCTTTCTTCCCTCCCTACCTTTCTTCCTTTATTCCACAAACATCTGTGAAATTCCCAGGGTGTGTGTACATGACAAAGGCACAATAAAAGAAGTTTCACGGGAACAGATTCGTCAGTTGGAGTTCACCGAGAACAGGTGGTCTCCATCCAAGGAATTCAAATGCACAGCTTGCTTCAGCTTTGGCTGATTTTCTGAGGCAGAATTTAAAAGTTCCAGATTCCCAAATTTCAAAACACAATAGCCTCTTCTGTTTGTTTCACTTATTATAGCAAATGTCTCTCATTTGTGAGATCAACATTTTTGGCGTGAGCATTTTGAGGTGGGAGTGTGGGGGAAAGTGTTATGCCAACAGTCAGGGGGAAAGGAAACTTTGTTCTCTGTGCATGAAAATAATGACTAATTCCTTTACATGAGGGTTGGTCTTTGGGATATTGGTTCTGAAAACTTAACTCATTGGTGGGGGGAAAAAAACAACAGGCATGCAAATGAAGCCATAAAATAGTGAAAAGTGGACTCTGTGCTAAGGGTGAGCATTAGTACAATAGAACTGTTCTATTGTAGTGTGTAGTACATCCAGACAGGAATATATTTTGGAGCCTTTTATACCATTTTTATAAGTGGATTAGGCAGAACTACTTATCTGTTTTACCCACACTGGACTTCAAAATTTTGAATGCAGTTGTTAATGGAGTCAACATCATTTGGATATTGTTATTACTATTATTATTGTTTTAATTAACACTCTCTGAGGAGGTTCTTTCACTAGAAACTTTATGAAGATAATTACAGGGTTGCTAGTGAATCCACACTAGCAAATGAGAACTATGTATAGTTTATTAACTATACATGTAAGACCTAATCATAATTACATTTTAAGTACATTATAAATAATAACTAGGTAGAACTTCCTGTCTCTTCTCACTAAGAGCTAGTGCAGCCCTTGGCCTTGCATTGCCAAGGGAAAGGTCCCTGCTGTGGGCTGACTGGGATTCTCCCTTCCTTTAGTCTCCATTGATCCACATCCCATAGCAGTTGGTCATGGAAAAGCTGCTTCATTGGATGTGATGGGTAATGTTATGTGTCAACTTGACTGGGCTAAAGGATTCCCAGATAGCTGGTAAAATATCATTTCTGAGTGTGTTAGTAGGACGTTTCCAGAAGAGATCAGCATTTGATTCAGAAGACAAGAAGATCTACCCTCACAAATGTGGGTGGGCATCATCCAATCTGTTGGGGGCCTGAATGGAACAGAAAAGTGAGAAAGGGTGACGTCTCTCTCTTCTTGAGCTGGGAAGTCTCATCTTCTCCTACCCTCAGACAATAGAGCTCCTGGTTATTGGGCTTAGGGACTCCAGGACTTATGCTATTAGCTCCCCTGGTTCTCTTCTGAATTGGACGGAATTATACCACTGGTTTTCCTGGTTCTGTAGCTTGCAGACAGCAGATTGTGGGACTTCTCAATTTCTGTTTCTTCAGTTTTTTGGTGTTTAAGTTCTGCTATGGTCTGAATGTTTCTGTTACCCCAAAATCTGTGTATTGAAATTCTAACCTCCGAGGTAACTGTATTAGGAAATGGGGTCTTTGGGAGGTGACTAGAACATGAGGGCAGAGCCCTCCTGAATGGGGTTAGTGCCCTTATAAAAGGGACCCCAAAGAGCTGTCTCACCCTCTTTCCATGGTGTGAGGATACAATGAGAGGTCTGCAGACTACGAAGAAGGTTCTTACCAGAATCCGACCATGCTGGCATCTTGGTCTTGGACTTCCAGCCTCCAGAATGTGAGAAATGAATTTCTGTTGTTTGTAAGTCTCTCAGTCTCTGGTATTTTGTTATAGCAGCCTGAACAAACTAAGACAATTTCTAACCACAGTTTTTTATTGCTTTTCTTCAATGTTCTTTTCAAAGCATCAGCTGCTCAGAGCTGCTGTTGTATGGCTCTGTGTTTTCAGCAGCATCTCTCTTCTCTCCTCCGGGTCCCTCTAGACTTGGGCACTGGGGGGCAGGGGGCGGAAAGGGGACTGTTAATCAATCCTGACTTTTTTTGTGTGTGAAGCAACTTCTTGACTGGATCAGAACTAATAAACAATTCCCCTTTTCCATGACTGTCTATGAACTGGATTGTCCTCCCTAACGCTACTGACAAATGCCCCTTTGGCTCAAGTTCTCACCTAGAGGCTCTGAACTCTGTCTAGCTACCTACCTACTTACCCACCTACCTCAATCATCCCACTCTCCGTGCTCTAGATACACTGGACTTTTTTTAGTTTCTAGACCCACCATATTCTCTTCTTGTCTCAGGGCTGTCTTAGATGCTATTCCTTCTGCTTTTTTGCTGTGATCAGCCTTTTTCCCTGTCCCAGCACGCTCTCTCTCCTTTTGCTAGCTGATTCCTACTCATTTCTCAGATCTCTGTTAAATGCCTCTACTGCAGAGATAATGTCCTTGACCATGTAGTCTACATTGGACTTCCTCACAGTACATTCTCTGCATTAGTTAGGGTGATGCTAACTAATTTAACTTCCTAATTTCAGTGGTTTTACGCAGCTTATTTGTTATTCATTATATTAACTTCCTAGGACTGATGTAACAAAGTACCAGAAGCAGGATGGCTTAAAACAACAGAAAATTATTGTCTCACGAGTCTGGAGCCTAGAAGTCTGAAATCAAGGTGTCAGATATTCTCTCTTATGGCTTTAAGGGAGAATTCTTTCTTAGTGTTTTCTAGTCTCTGGTATTTGCTGGTAATCTTTGGTGTTCCTTGACTTGTAGATGCATCACTCCAGCTACATGGCTGTTTTCTTCCTGTGTGTCTTCACATTGTCTTTCCTCTGTGTGTGTCTGTCTCTGTGACCAAATTTCTCCCTTTTTTAAGGACACCAGTCATATTGGATTAAGACCCACTATAATGACCTCATTTTAAATTGATTACCTCTGTAAAGACCCTATCCCCAAATAAGGCCACATTCTGAGATATTGGGAGTTATGACTTCAATATAATTCAACCCATAATACTCACATAATATAGATGGTTTTGGTCAGTGAGCAGCTTTCCTATCCATGATGATTTAGGAATTAGACTCCTCTTACTTTATGGCTCTACTGTCCCTCAGACTTTGACATCATCTGTGTGGAGCTGATGAAAGAAGGAAGAGAGTGTGGAGAAGGTACAATACCTCATTCCAGTGTTGGTGCAGAGGTGGTGCACATCCCTTCTCCTCACGCACCGTTGGGCAGGCTTTGTCCCAAGACTCTACTTAGGCACAAGAGGGGAATGGAAAATGTAGTCTGCTGGGTGTGGTTTCTTAAGTCATCTGTGGTGAAGAGCTGGTACTTCTATTTACAATCCATCACAGGCCAATGTTTTATAAAGTATAATAAAACATATTATATTGAAAAATGAATTTAAAATATATATAGTATAAGATCTTTTTGTTATTAAAATTTAGCAGACATAAAATTCCTTTAACAAAATTCCGTAAGTTTCCAAACACTTAAACTCCCAATTTCTGTCTCATCATGGACCACTAACAAATAGTTTGCAGATGGGCACTAGGTCATGGCCCACACTTTGAGTAGCACTGCCTTACACAGTGGATGGGAATGGTTTTAGTCAGCTCTGGCTGCTAAAACAAAAATACCACAGACTGGGTGTATTAAACAACAGACATTTATTTCTCTCAGTTCTGGAGGCTGGGAAGTTCAACATCAAGGTGCTGGCAGGTTTGGCTTGATGAGGGCCCTCTTCCTGGCTTGCAGACAGCCACCTTCTCATTGTATCCTCATATGCTGAAGAGAAAGTGAGCTTTGGTCTCTTCCTCTTCTTGTACAGACACTAATCTGATCTTGGGGGCTCCACTCTCATGACCTCATGTAAACCTGATTATCTCCCAAAGGCTCCACCTCCAAACACCATCCCATTGGGGGTTAGCGCTTCAATATGAATTTTGGGGGGACACAAGTCATAATAAATTTTTCGTATAGATGACTTTCTCTGCCTCACTCTTATAACTCCTGGTACTTACCTCACCCCTGCCTTCACCCTTTATTATACTATAATTATTGTTTGGCATTTGTCTTTTCTGCTCATCCCCTGGACTTCAAACTCTGTGGGGGCAGAGACCACATTACTCTTATTTACATTTGGGCCCTCAGCATTCATTTGAGTGCTTGTCATAAAGCTGGAGATTGATAAATACTTGTCAAAATTCTGTTTCTGGTCTGCACCTGGAATAATCTCTAAAAAATATGTTTACCTAATATTTATGACATTAATTCACTTAACAGAAGTTTTGTTATTTTCTTCTGCCTTTTAAATGTTTTCCTCATGCCTTGTTTATCACTCATACTCTAAGTCCATATATAGTGCAGGAAAGAAGGATTTCCTTGAAACCATGGGCCTAATAAAATGATTAGTGGTCAGACTGGGTGGCCGGCCTGGATTAGGGCAAGAAGAGTGTCAATAGTTGTAAGAATTCCGACTGCACATAGGGAGAATAATTTGTGAGCAAAATAAAAATATTTTGTTAAAGAAGTAATTATTGAGAAAGAGAAGGCCCAGCTAGTAACCATAACCAATGAGAACTCTTTTAGGAAGATAGAAAAAGAGAATTATAGATAATGGATGCTGATAACATGTAGCCATAGAGAATGGAATGTTGCTGAGTTCTGTACGGAATAAATTTAGTGAGTATTCTAAATGCCAAACTCAGAAGAGGCCCCAGTAGTCAAGCAAGAATCTAATAAAAGACTTGAGCAGGATTATATGCAATATTTTCCTCCAGCAGCTGGAAATATTATTGTTCTTTAGGAAAGAGCTTGGGTGGACTTTTTCCTAATTTTGTATCTGAGTCTTTCTCAAGAGTCTAGTTGCTACATACAGAAAGGCATGAATGCTTAGCATGTATACATTAAATAAAAATAGCTAACATTTGTTGAGAGGTTACTTATGTCAGGTACTGAACTATGTACTTGATATGCATTGTTCATTTAACCCTCGCAGCAGCTCTTCTTGGTAGATTTTATGACTTTTCTCCATTCCATGGGTAAGAGAACTGAATCTGTAAAAAGTTAAGTGATTTGCCAGAGTCCCAGAGCTTATAAGTGGAGGGGTATGTACCCAGTTGTTAATAACTTCTTATTTTAATACCAAATTCAATCTTCCAAAAGTCAGTCTTTCCCCCAGGGACAAATCACCATAGATGTCTTTTAGTTTTAGAAAGAATGGCATCTTCTGTAAGCATATTTTTTCTTACTGAAACTCTTTATGTTATGTTATATTACATTATGTTGTAATACCACATTTATTAATTTTTGGTGACAAAGATTTTTTTAACTGTAACTGTTTGAATATGGCATCACACCGAATTTTCAGAGCTAATATAATTCAGAGTCAGAGAAACAAGAGAATACATGGGGATTTAGATTAACAATACTAGGATTTCATAGGTAACCCACTGCTTTCATATATTACCCTCTGGAGAAGCTCTTGAGGTATGGAGAAGAATGTTAAACTCTAGTGACAGACAGTAAACCAGCAAAATAATATGTTAAAACAATGTTTATTGAAGGTGCCATTCTGATGGAATAAAAGTTATTGCTTCAAGAAAGGAGATAATGGCAACTTGCAGTGACTCAATTTCTTTCCAGCAGTTAAAATGTGTTTTAAACTCATAAGCTTCCGTATTACTTGAGTTTCCTGCTTAACAATCTCATTTAGTATGGTATGGCTTCCCTTTCCTTCTTTAAAATTGACAGTCAACTCAGGTTGTGTGTTCCTTCCCTTCCTTTCCTTTGTATCCTCTGGTTTGTGACAGATGTGTGCCCTATTAGTGCGGCAGGCATCCTGGGAAGGGAGCCTGGAAGGCACCTTGCTTGGCTTATTGTCTGGGATACAGTAAATCATGATACAATATGCTGTGTACTCTCAAAGTACTAAGTATAATGTGCTGTGGACACACAGTGGGAGAATTAGTTGTTTTTATATGGATGAGGGGAGGCTGGACAGAGGATGAAAAATTCAAGCTGAATTTCTGAATGCACCAGACTAGCAGCTCCATGAAGGCAAAGCTTAGATCTATTTGTTTACCACTGTATTACTGAGAGCTTATGGCTATTATTGAAACATAACAAGCACTAAAGAAATATTTGCTGAATGAATGAATAGGTGGATAAATGACTGAGAAACCGCTGCGGCATAGCCAAAAAATGTAAGGACTGTGGAGTTGAAATATTCTAGTTTGTTTCCTTCCCAGGTGTGCTCCTGACCAGCTGTGTGGTCTTGAAGTCATCTACCCTGAGTGTGAAAATGGAGAAAGTAAAGCAAATGTTCAGAAATCATTGTGAATATTAAATGAAGTAAAGTATATCAAAATACAAAAAATAGGCCATTAATACATTTTAGGGTTTTTAAAAATACTGAATTTATAAAGATTTATTTAATAATATACCTTTAGACATCCACCATTTTTACAATGGCTCTTTCATATTTTCTTAGAGTTAATTTCCAAATCATTTTAAGAAATCTTTGGAGCACAAATAAACTTAGTTACCACCCGTTGTTGTATAGTAAGCAGTATATAAAAAAATATAAAATATTTCCTCTCATAAGGACAAATGTCCTTCTTTTTTTGGCTCTACATAGGCAATTCTGATACATATAAAAAATGTTCAGTCATTTTCTAAATGCAAATATTTATATTTCCCCTATAGTGGACTGTATTTATTTGAGAGGATATATTCAGAGAGTCTAATATTACAATATCTGAAAATAGATTTTCAGAGACACAAAGAGCTGTCACAAGTTATTCATCCTTTCCCATGGTTCAAGACCTAATGTCCATGAAATTTCTCTCTTTCTAAACCCTGAGACCCAATGTATCATTTTCTAGCAGTGTTAATAAAACATAATTTGACAACTTAAGTAAAAAAGGAGTTCTATGCTTTACTCTCATTTCTAAAAAATGTTAAAAGGATTCAGACATACAGTGCTGTAGGCAGTATTTTAAGATGGCTCCTGAGATTCCCACGCTCTGGTTTACATGTTTTATGTAATCCCTTTCCCTTTGAGTATAGATGAGACCAGTGAATATTAGGTTACTAATCAGTTGACTTTGAGTTAATCAAAGGGGATTATCCTGGATGGGAATGACCTAATCAGATGAACTTTTAGAAGAAGTGGTGGCCTGGAAGAAAGCAAATTTACCTATGTTGTGAACTGACTATAAGACATAAGGCAAGAACTATGTACAACTTATAGACACTGAGCGTGCTCCCCAGCCACCAATAGCTAGCAAGAAAATATGGACTCTTTCAGTCCCATAACCATAAGGGATTGAATTCAGGCAACACTGAATGAGTGAATGTGCTTGGTAAAGAACCCCATGCTCCAAATGAGTACTGCAGCACAGCTGACACCTTGACTGCAGCTTTGTGAGATGCTGAACAGAAGGTCCAGTTAAGTTGTGCCTGGACTTCTGATCCAAGGAAACTGTGAGATAAAAAATTTGTGTTGTTTTAAGTCCCTAGGATTATCAGTTAGTTATGTATTAATAGAAAAACTAATAATACAGTTTTTTAGAATTCATTAGAATCCTCTTTCTTCTTCTCTGCTCTTCTCTCATCTCCAAAGGCTCATTCAACTCATTCTTCAATTCCCTAAATATTTCTTCCTATTAATCAGGTCCAGACTGATTAGCTTTATTATGTATTCTTCCCTTCTGACTCCCACTCAGCATTTTATTAGGAAGATCAGCTTAGGTTTCCTTTCAGCAGAAAAGAGTCTTTCTAAAAGAAGTGAGGAGGCAATTTCAGGCAACTCTTGCACCTGAAGAGGGAGTGGAGTATCCCATGAACATGCCTTTGTTACAGTTTTTGTGCCTACACACACACTTTTAATCAGACACGCACACATATGATGAGGCTTAACCACTTGCTTTTGACTCTTGAGTGAAAACAGCCTGTTTAGCTCACCTAGGTTTTTTCCCCCAGGCACCCAATTATGGTTTATTCTTGGTTTCTTGGCAGAAATTGAATTGTCTTCCCATACCTATTCATTTTCTTCCTTGGTATAGAAATTTTACCATTGAGCCCATGGCCAGCCAATTAATAGAGTCCATTTCCCAGCCTCCCTTGCAGCTAGGTTCAGGTATGATATAAGAGAAAGTGTTATTTGCAACTTCTAGGGCATGCCCTTAAAAGGAAGGCATGTACCATCCCACTTGTCCCATTTCCTGTTGGCTGGAAAGTGCCCATAATGGCAGGGGACTCTTTAGCCTTATTGAGTGATGAGATGGAAGTCACATGATGACAAAAGCAGAGCCACAAGATAGAAGAAATCTGGGTTCCAGGGAAGTTAAGGGTAGCTTTTTGTGACACAAACTTCACAACTGTACTCAATATTTAGCCTCCATTTCTTCTACTTTTTAGCATTGAACTCCATGCCCCCAGACTTATCTAAACACATAGGCAACTAGCTAGATAACTCATTTCCTAGCCTTTCTTGTAGCTAGCATGGCCATGTGACCAAGCTCTCACCAGTGAAATATAAGCAGGAATGCTCAAATTCTACCTTTTCCTAGTTAAAACATGCTCACAACCCTTTTGGTATCTTTGTGGTAGAAATTGGGTCAGTCCAATCCTGGAGATAGCCAAGATAGATTACTTGAAATTTTTATATCAGTTGTACAAATCACCTAGCATCTTCCACCAGTATGTAGTATAACAGGAAGCAGACCATTTGGTTTAACTGCCCTTCCTTCAGGCTTAGCTGTCACAACTTTATCAAAGTACTTGTGTTTTGTGTCAGTCTCAGCCTGCTGTTGGTGACGTTGTCAGCTAGGAATGCCTGAGGCACTCACCTGGTTACTACTACTACTTGGGGTGAGCTCTCACAGACATTTCCCAGACCAGAGCCTATGTTGTGGCTGGATTGTCCCCTGTGGTTTTTATTATGATTGCAAGATGTGTAACAGGGAAGAGGCAATTCTGACTCCATATTGGATCTGTTTCTTTTACTGTAACCTTTGCTTTTCGTTGCTTTTGTTATTATAATCACTGTCTATAGCTGTAAGCATCCTGCCACAGGGAACCCTGCCCCTCTGCCTGACTGTTAAACTAAAAGGCCTTTGTTCAACTCACAGAGAGATATTCTGACCCTGCCCACCTGTGAATGGCTGCAGAAAAGGAGAAATTAACACATCCTCTCCTGTTTTGCAAGATAAATGGCCTTTTTGCTTTACTTCCTCACTTCCTCCTCCTCCCTGTTCTATAAAAGAAACTAGCATCCAGACCCTGCTAAGACGGTTCTTTGAGGACCCTACTCTACCATCTTCTCAATCTGCCAACTTTCCGAATAAAGTTGCTGTTCCTTGCCTCAGCACCTTGTCTCCTGATTTATTGGCCTGTCTTGCGGCAAGTAGAGCGAGGTTGGACTCGATAACAGATACACCTTAGCAATAACCATCAGGGACTTTAAAAAACAAAGTTTATTACTCATAGGACCTGGAGGGTACGGGGCATGCCCAAGATCAAACAGGGAGGTCACAGGTAGAGAGAGAGAAAGAGAGAGAGGGAAAGGGAGAAGGAGAGGGAGAGAGCAGACCTGGGGTTCTGCTTTTTTGTGGGATCAAGTGTGGGGTGCCTGCAGTTTTGCAGGTTCACTGTTAATTGGTGAATTTAAAACATGGAAGTGAGAATTAAAGTGCAGGAAGGGAAAAGCAGGGTCACTCGAGTGGTCAGTTACCTAAGTCACCCAGGGTTTCTAAAAGGGGAACTTTGTGGGTGGGACAGCCTGGTTCTCTAGCTAGTTGTGTAACTCTCAGTGTGTTTATTAGAGATAGATGTCTTTGAAATGGATGCCTCGGCAATCAAAAGCTTAATGTTTGGCACTTACATTACAATGAAAAAAGCTAATTGTCAGGCACTTACACTACAAATTGTCATTGGCATTGTTGCTTTAGTTGTCTGTTATATCCACTAGATTGTGATTCCTGGAAGATGAGGATTGGCTTAATATTTCTCTGAATTCCCAGTTCCTGGAATAGATCCTAATATACAAAAGATACCCAGTAGATGTTTGCTGAACAAATGAATGAAGATGATGTCTGATGATTGTGGGAACTTAGAATGGAATGATAGGAAGTTAGTCTAAACACAGAACTGAGAATCAGGAGTTGGAAAGAAACTTGAAGAGATTATTTTCAGAGCTCTCACTGGTTACATAGTTGATTAGTGACTTATCCAGAATATGAATAATGTTGGCTGACTCCTAGTCTCTACTTTTACCACAATAATGTAGCTGCAACTATATCTGAGTCAGGAGATGTTTAGGAAGGACATCTTAAGGAGAGGCAATAGATGAGCAGGAGACTACGGAATAGGAGTGTTTTTGTATGTATGAGGATTTGTGTGTATACTTGTGATATTGTGATTTATAATAATAGACATTTGGTTTTCCTCTTGGTTCCTGGCACAGAGCTTCTAAAACTCATGGAATTTCCTGTAAGAGCAATAGTCCTTTTTTGTTCATAACAAGTCCCTTTCAGCCACACCTGAGTTTATATTAATGAGGTGATTTTTGGAAAGCCCTTAAGGATAGGGGCTGGTTGCTAGGGGAACCAACCCTGTGATTGGAGAGTTGGAACTTTTAGCCCCACCCCTTAACCTCAGGGGAGGGGAAAGAGGCTGGAGGCTGATTTAATCACAAAAATGACCAATGATTTAATCAATCATGACTATATAATGAAGCCTCTATAAAAATCTCTGAAGTATGGGGTTCAGAGAGCTTTTGGTGCTGGGAGGGTGGTGCACTAGGGGAGGGCATGGAGGCTCTGTGCCACTTTCCCCTTGTGCTACCCATCTACATATCCTTTTTTTTTCTTTTAGCTATTTTTAATTGAAGTATAGTTAATTTACAATGTTATGTTAGTTTCAGGTATACAGCAAAGTGATTCTCATATATATACATATATATATGTATATATATACATATATATATATATATATATGTATATATATATATTCTTTTTCAGATTCTTTTCCATTATAGGTTATTACAAGATATTGAATATAGTTCCCTGTGCTACACAGCAGGTCCTTGTTGTTTATCTATTTTATATATAGTAGTGTGTATATGTTAATCCCAAACTCCTAATTTATTTCTCCGCCCACCCCCCCATCCTCTTTGGTAACTGTAAGTTTGTTTCCTATGTCTGTGAGTCTATTTCTGTTTTGTAAATAAGTTCATTTGTATCATTGTTTTAGATTCCACATATAAGTGATATACAGTATTTGTCTTTCTTTGTCTGACTTACTTCACTTAGCATGATAATTTCTAGGTCTATCCATGTTGCTGCAAATGGCATTATTTCATTCTTTTTTATGGCTGAGTAATATTCCATTGTGTGTGTGTGTGTGTGTGTGTGTGTGTGTGTGTGTATGTATGTATACACACACACACCACATCTTCTTTATCTGTTCATCTGTCTATGGACATTTAATTTGCTTCCATGTCTTAGCTATTGTAAATAGTGCTGATATGAATATTGGGGTGCATGTATCATTTTGAATTATAGTTTTCTTTGGATATATGCCCATGAGTGGGATTGCAGGATCATACGGTAACTCTATTTTTAATTTTTTAGGGAACCTCCATACTGTTCTCCAAAGTGGCTGTTCCAATCTATATTCCCACCAACAGTATAGGAGGGTTCCTGCCAATGAAATATCAGAAAGGGAAATTAAGGAAAAAATTCCATTTATCATTGCATCAAAAAGAATAAAATACCTAGGAATAAACCTACTAAGGAGGCAAAGTACCTGTACTCTGAAAAAGTATGAGAAAGAAATTGAAGATGATGCAAACAGATGGAAAAATACTCTGTGTTCTTGGATTGGAACAATCAATATTGTCAAAATGACAGTACTCCCCAAGCTAATCTACAGATTCAGTGCAATCCCTATCAAATTACCAATGGCATTTTTCACAGAACTAAGGCAAATAATTTTAAAATCTGTATGGAAACACAAAAGACCCTGAATAGTCAGAGCAATCTTGAGAAAGAAAAATGGAGCTGGAGGAATCAGGCTCCCTGACTTCAGACTGTAGTACAAAGCTACAGTAATCAAAATAGTATGGTACTGGCACAAAAACAGACATATAGATCAATGGAACAGGATAGAAAGCCCAGAAATAAACCCATCCAATTATGGTCAGTTAATCTACAACAAAGGAGGCAAGAATATACAATGGAAAAAAGACAGTCTCTTCAATAAGTGGTGCTGGGAAAACTGGACAGCTACATGCAAAAGAATAAAATTAGAACATTCTCTAATATCATATACAAAAATAAACTCAAAATAGATTAAAGACCTAAATGTAAGACCAGACACTACAAAACTCCTAGAGGAAAACATAGGCAGAACACTCCTTGACATAAATCTCAGCAATATTTTTTTGGATCCGTCTCTTAGAGTAATGGAAATAAAAACAAAAATAAACAAATGGGACCTAATTAAACTTAAAAGCTTTTGCACAGCAAAGGAAAGCATAAGCAAAATGAACCTATGGAATGGGAGAAAATATTTGCAAATGATGCTAGGGATTAGTTTCCAAAATATACAAACAGCTCATACAGCTTCATATCAAAAAACAAACAACCAAATTAAAAAATGGGCAGAAGACCTAAATAGACATTTCTCCAAAGAAGACATCCAGATGGCCAACAGGCACATGAAAAGATACCCAATATCGCTTATTATTAGAGAAGTGCAAATCAAAATACAATGAGGTACATCTCACACCAGTCAGAATGGCCATCATTAAGAAGTCTACAATTAATAAATGCTGGAGAGGGTATGGAGAAAAAGGAACCCTTCTATATATCCTTTTACAGCAAATCAGGAATCTAGTAAGTAAACAATTTTCCTGAGTTCTGTGAGCCATTCTAGTGAATTATGAAACCTGAGAGTTATGAAACCTGAGGAGGGAGTTGTGAGAACCTCTAATTTGTAGCTAGTGGGTCATAAGCCCAGGTGACAACCTGTACTTGCGACTAGTTCTGAAATGAGGGGACAGTCTTGTGGGACTTAGCCCTTACCCTTTGGGGTCTGACCCTATCTCCAGGTAGGGTCAGAATTGAATTGAATTATAGGACACCCAGCTGGTGTCAGAGAATTGCTTGGAATGGGAAAATCCCCCAGACATCTGATGTCAGAAGTATTGGGAGTAGAGTGTGGAAAAAGAATTTTTCCTTTCAGTACCCATACAAAAGGCTTTGGTAGGACACATTAATGGCCCTAATTCTTCCCTTCTCCATGTATCCATGTGCATTGTTATGTGACTTTGCAGTTTATTCCACTAAAGAGGCAGAGTATATTTCCCTACTCTTTTGGGTTCAGACCCATGCTTCTGCCAGTGGAATGTTAACAGGCATGACATGACCAAAGGCGTGAAAAAAGCCTGCATGATTGAGCTTGCTCCTGTTACCAGGAGCAGGATGATAGACAAGTGGAGCAGAGACAGTTTGCTAGAGTTGAGCCCAGTCTAGGGTCAGCTGGTCCCCTGACAACCTTCAGATGTGTAAATGAGCCCAGGTGGGAACCCAGCTGAGCCCAGTGTAAATCAATTTACCCACAGCCGTGAGATAGATAAATCCATATTATTGTTTGCTGCTGAGATTGTTATACAGCACTATTGTAACCATAATGAACTGATAGGGGATTATTGCTAGAAATAGGTAATATAGATGATGGGGGAGTGATGTAAGTAAGGTTTTCTTGAAAAGGAATTATGGGATTTCAGGATTGCATTTCAGTGGGAGGACAAAGCCAGTGAAATGCCACGTTTGCATGTTAGACTTGTAGTGGTGTCCTCACGATACACATTTAAGTTTTAGATGGTAATATTTGATTCTAAGAGTGATTAAATTATTTTCATTTTACAAAGACCAAAGAGTCATGAAACAGCACGTTTTCTGAACTTGTTATGAAGACTAGATACGGATGAAAGAGAAATAAGATAAATATGTATCTCACTCTTTAATTATTGCTGTATAGTTGAAAAATTAGATGAAAATCCACTTTATTAGAAGATAGAGAGCTCAGAGTTATTTGTACTATTTGCACAATAAAGGACATTTGCCTTATGGGGAGAGATACCACTTTACTTCATCAACACATTTGCCTGTATAATTAGAGAACCCACCATTGCCAAAAATACACTACTGACTTTAAATTATGGCAGGAAAGTGAAATGGTCTTGACTAAGAATTTTTCAAGTTCCTATTGATTTAAAACAAGAGGCTCAGTACTAGGCAGATTCTCTTCTCTCCCTTCTTTCCTTCTTCAGCTGAGTCCTCTGCCTTGGTCATCCTTAGATTTCTTCTTTTTCTTTCACGTCTTTGTCTTTGGCTAGGAATTTACTTCTTTCAGCTTTAGTATTATCACATTCTTATGCCTTTTATTCATAACTCTTCCCACATCTCTTTTGTTTCAAGAAATATACCAAGTTTAGGTGGGTAAGGACAAGGATCCCCAATTACCTGAAAAGACACCATGCTGCTATAGCAAGGAAACCCCAATCTATAAAGGCTCAAATAAGAGACAAGTTTATTTCTCTCTCACTTAATATTCCAGAGGGAAGGAGTAGGAAGATGACGCTGACTCACAAGGTCAGCCAGGAATCCAGGAATCCAGTCACTTTAATCATGTTGCCCCGCTATTGACTAGGGTGTTGTCCACATCTGCATTTTTGATGCTTGTATTTTATGGCCACATTTATGTTCCAGTCTTCAGGAAGAGGAAAAGAGAGAAGTAGAGGGCAGTGATTCCCATTTAAGGAAGTGATGTAAAAGCTGCACACGTTACCCCTGTGTACATTCCACTGGTGAGAACCTAGTCACTTGGCCATATTTTTTTATTTAAAAAAATTTTAAATTTTATATTGGTGCATAGTTGATTTACAATGTGTTAGTTTCAGGTGTTCAGCAAAGTGATTCAGTTATACGTATGCATATATCTATTCTTTTTCAGGATCTTTTCCCATATAGGTTATTACAGAGTATTGAGTAGAGTTCCCTGTGTTATACAGTAGGTCCTTGTTGATTATCTATTTTATATATAGTAGTGTTTATATGTTACTCCCAAACTCCTAGTTTATCCCTCCCCCCACCTTTCCCTTTGGTAACTGTAAGTTTGTTTTCAAAGTCTGTGAGTCTGTTTTGTAAATAAGTTCATTTGTATCATTTTTTTTAGATTCCACATATAAGTGATATCATACAGTATTTGTCTTTCCCTGTCTGACTTACTTCACTTAGCGTGATAATCTCTAGGTCCATCCATGTTGCTGCAAATGGCATTATTTCATTCTTTTTTATGGCTGAGTAATATTCCATTGTATATATCTACCACATCTCCTTTATCCACTCCTCTGTCGATGGACATTTAGGTTGCTTCCATGTACTGGCTATTGCGAATAGTGCTACAGTGAACATTGGGGTGCACATATCTTTTTGAATTATGGTTTTCTCCGGATATATGCTTGGGAGTGGGATTGCTGGGTCATATGGTAGCTCTATTTTTTTTTTTTAAAGGAAACTCCATACTGTTCTTGATAGTGGTTGTACCAGTTTACATTCCCACCAACAGTGTAGGAGGGTTCCCTTTTCTCCACACCCTTTCTAGCATTTACTGTTTGTAGACTTTTTGGTGATGGCCATTCTGACAGGTGTGAGGTGATACCTCATTGCAGTTTTGATTTGCATTTCTCTAATAATTAGAGATGTTGAGCATCTTTTCATGTGCTTTTTTGCCATCCGTGTGTCTTCTTTGGAGAAATGTCTATTTAGGTCTTCTGCCCATTTTTCAATTGGGTGGTTTGGTTTTTTTTTATATTGAGCTGCATGAGCTGTTTGTATATTTTGGAGATTATCCCTTGTCAGTAGCATCTTTTGCAAATATTTTCTCATGGTTTCGTTTTGTTTATGGTTTCCTTTGCTGTGCAAAAGCTTTTAAGTTTAATTAGGTCCCATTTGTTTATTTTTGTTTTTACTTTCATTACTCTAGGAGGTGGATCCAAAAAAGATATTGCTGTGATTTATGTCAAGGAGTGTTCTGCCTGTGTTTTCCTCTAAGAGTTTTATAGTATCTGATCTTACATTTAGGTCTTTAATCCATTTGGAGTTTATTTTTGTGTATGGTGTTAGAGGATGTTCTGATTTCATTCGTTTATATGTAGCTGTCCAGTTTTCCCAGCACCACTTATTGAAGAGACTGTCTTTTCTCCATTGTATATTCTTGCCTCCTTTGTGATAGATTAATTGACCGTAGGTGTGTGGGTTTATTTCTGGGCTTTCTATTCTGTTCCATTGATCTATATGTCTGTTTTTGTGCCAGTACCATACTGTTTTGATTACTGTAGCCATATTTAGATGCAAGGGAGTCTGGGAAGTATATTAGGCAATTGGTTGGCTATATTTCATGTTCAGCCTTTTTGCAGGGGGTGTGGAATATTAAAAGGAAGAATGAGAGACTAGACATAAGGGTCAATTAGCAGGCTCTGTCACAAGGAGTTACTCTTAATTTTCCTACAAGTGCAAACATATTTATTGCTTGAGTGCCTTTTTTTTGTAATCGTAAAATCCCTTAGTGGAGCTGAGAATAGTCAGATTCCTTAGTAGCTTGAAACAACTGCTACTCCCATCCTATGAGGAATGGGAAATGCTGTAGAGATCTTCCAATGTGGATTTTATGGTCTTCTCGTGCTGTACCCATGAACTAGGCAGTAAACTGTCCCCTTCTTCATCTGAACCTGTCAACTCACTGCTTAAAATGAAAAAAATGAAGACATTGCTATACTTATAAAATACATAGGACAAAATTATGGAATGTATTTTTCTTTTTTCAGAAATACTGTTTTGAGCAAAAAAGTGTAAGTTTGTCAAAGCAAATCTCTTATCTCTAATTCTGTGCCACCAAATACTAAAATATCCTGAAGGTATTTCCTCCTTAAATAATTATGGAATGATAAGACCCCAAATCATTTTCTAGTTTATCTGGAAAGGCCTTTCTTGGGATTTCAGAGATGGACCCTTTCCATTTCATTCCATTCGTTCCTTTCCTTTTCCATGCTGTTTAACTCCATGCTACAGCGTTGCTTTCTTTCTCCCTCTCTCCCTTCCTCCCTTCCTTTGTTTCTATTCTAACAATCAAGGTCCAGTCAGGAAGCAGAAATCATTAAACAAATTTATTGAAGTAGTATTGATTTGCAGCAAAGTGTGCATGTTTAATTTGTAAAATTTGATGTTTTGACATATGCATACACCTGCAAAACCATCATTACAATCAAGATAATGAATATCTTCATCACCTCCAACAGTTTCCTGTGTCCTTTAATAATTATTCTCTCTCTCCCCACCTACCCCCTGCCTCATCCTCAGGCAACCACTGATCTGCTTTGTCACTGTAGATCAGTTTGCATTTCCTAAAACTTTACATAAATGGAACAATACAGTATGAGTTCCTTTTTTTCTGTCTTCTTTCATAAATCATAATTATTCTGAGAGTCATCCATGTTGTAGCACATATCAATCATCCATTCCTTTCTATTGCTGAATAGTATCTCATGTGCAGATATACCACAGTTTATTCAGTCACCTTTTGATGGACATTTGGGTTGTTTTCAGTTTTTGGCTGTTATAAATAAACTGCTATGAGCTTTCATGTACAGGTCTTTGAATAGACATATGCTTTCATTCCTTTTGAGTAAATACCTAGACTGGAATGACTGAATTATATGGTAGGCAAACTTTTAACTTTTTGAGAAACTGCCAAACTGTTTTCCAAGTGAGTGTACCATTTTACATTTCCAGCAGCTGTGTATGAGAGGTCTAGTTCCTTCACCTTCTTACCAATGCTTGGCACTGTCAGTTGTTTTAAACTTTCTCCTCTCTAGTAGGTATCTAGTGGTATCTCATTGTGAACATAATAACTAATGTTGTTGCACTTTCCCTGGCTTATTTACCCTCTATATTTCTTTATATAGTCTAGATATAATTCCTTTATCAGATATATGATTTGAAAATATTTTCTACCATTATGTTTTTTTCCTTATTATTCTCTGAACAGTTTTATCCAAAGAGCAGAAGTTTTAATTTCTGAGAGTTAGATTTATCAATTTTTTTCTTTTATTGACTGTGATTACAAATCGATATCCAATTGTTTCAGCACCACTTGTTGAAAAGAATATCCTTTCTCCTCTGAACTGAATTTGCATCTGTGTTGAAAATGAGTTTTCTATGTATGTGTGGGTCTATTTCTTTATTCTGTTCCATTGTTCTATTTGTCTATCTTTATGTCAGTACCACACTCTCTTAATTACTGTAGCTTTATGATATGTCATGAAATCAAACAGTGTTAGTTCTCTACCTGTGTGTTTCTTTGTCAAAGTTCTTCTAACTATTGTAGGTCATTTTGCATTTTTACATGAATTTTAAAAGTACCTTGTCAAATTTCTACAAAACAAAAGCCTGTTTGGATTTTGATTGTGATTACATTGAATCTATAGATAAGTTTAGGAAAAATTAGTATGTTAACAAAATGGAGTCTTCTGTTCCATGAATATGATATGTCTTTCCATTTATTTATACCTCATTCAATTCCTATAAGCAATGTTTTGTAATTTCTAGTGTATAGGTTTTTCATGTATTTTGTCACATTTATCTCTAAATATTTTACGTATTTTAATGTTGCTGTAAATTGTTTTACAATTTTAATTTCTAATTTTTCATTGCTACTATTTAGAAATATACTTGTTTTAATCTATTTATCTTGTATCCTACAACCTTGCTAAACTCATTGATTGATTATAGCAGCTTTTTGTAGATTTTATTGGATGGACCCTCTACATAAATGATTATGTTGTCTGCAAATAAAAGCATTTTAGTTCTTTCTTTCTATCCTACATGTTTTAAAATTTTAAATATTGCTTTATTTCACCAGCTGGAACCTTGAATAAAAGGTTGAATAGAAGTGGGGAGGCAGACATCTTGCTTTGTTACTGATCTTACAGAGAAAGTATTCAGTCTTTCCTCATTAAGTATGATGTTAGTTGCAGGGTTTTTGTGGATGTTCTTTATCAGGTTGAGGAAGCCCCCTTTTATTCCTATTTTTCTGATAGGTTTTATCAGAAATGGATATTGAATTTGGTTAAATGCTTCTTCTGCATTTGTTAGAATGGTAATGTGGCTTTTACTTTTTAGTTTGTTAATATGTTTAGCTTGTTAACAAACCTTGCATTCCTGTGATAATTCCCACTTTTATATATAGAAATTTATTTTGTATATCATTAGGTCATGATATGTTACCCTTTTCATATATTGTTGGATTTGAGTTTCTAATTTACTTAATAGCTTTACTTAAATATAATTTGTATACCATAAAGCTTACTTATTTAAAGTATAAAATTTAATGGTTTTAATTATAGTACAGATTTGTACAACAATCATCATAATCTGATTTTTTCATGATCCCCAAAAGAAACCCTGGTCCTATTAGCAGTCTCTCCCAGGCAACCCTTCCACCCAGCACTAGACAATCACTAATCTATGTCTTATAGATTTGCCTATTCTGGACATTTCATATATGGAATCATATAATATGTGGTCTTTTGTGTCTGGCTCCTTACACTTGGCATTAAGGCTCAACTGTTTTGTAGCATGTATCACTAATACATTCCTTTTTATTGCCAAATAATAGTCTATTGTATACATATACCACATTTATTTATCTAGTCAAATGATGAGAATTTGGATTGTTTCCACTTTTTGGTTATTATGATTAATGCTGCTGTAAACGTTTGTGTACACGTTTTTGTGTGGACACATGTTTTATTTCTTTTGGGTAGATACCTGGGAGTAGAATTGTTGTGTCATATGGTAACTCTATGTTTAATATTTTGGGAAACTGCAAACTGTTTTCCAAAGCAGCTCCCCCATTTTAAATTCCCACTTGTAATGTATGAAGGTTTGCTTTGATAAAATTTGTTCAGAATTTATTCATCTATGTTCATTAGAGGTTATCTATCATTTGTTTTCTTGCAATGTCCTTCTCTGGTTTTGTTATCAGGGTAGTGATGGCTTTATTGATTTAGGAAGTAGTCTCTCCTCAGTTTTCTGGAAGAGTTTGTGCAGGTTGGTATTATTTGTTCCTCAAGTGTTTGGTAGAATTCATCAAAGAAGCCATCTAGACCTGGATTTTTCTTTGTGGGAAGGTCTTTAATTATAAATTCATTTTCTTTAATAGATATATGGCTATTCAGGTTATCTGTTTCTTCTTATGTGAACTTTGTTAATTTATGTCTTTCAAGGGATTTGTCCATTTCATCTAATTTGAATTTATTGGCATATACTTGTTCCATCTCAAAGAACAAGTTTTTGGTGTCACTAATTATCTCTGATCTTTATTATTATTTTTTTCTTCCACTAACTCTGAGTTGAATTTGTTCTTATTTTCCTAGTTTGTTAATATTCAAAGCTTTTTTTAAAAAAAAATTTGAGACCTTTCTTCTTTTTTAAGATAGGCATTTAATGCTATATACCCCTTCCTAAGTATTACTTTAGTTGCATCCGCCAAACTTTAATGTGTTCTCATTTTTATTGAGTTCAGTTCAAACACTTTCTAATATCCCTTTTGAAATCTTCTTTGATCCATGGGTTATTAGGTTGTTTACATTTCAAATATTTAGACATCTTCCAGAAGGGTTTTTGTTCTTGAGTTCTAATACAATTCCACTGTGGTTAGAGAACACACTTTTAAATTTATTGGAAACATTTTAATGACCCAGGATATGACATGTGCTGGTAAATATTCTGTGTGCATTAGAAAAAAGTGTTTATTTTTCTGTTGTCATGTGGAGTGTTCTATGAATGTCAGTTAAATCAAGTTTGTTAAATGCATTGCTCAAATCTTCTATGCTTTACTGATTTTCTGTTTAGTCATTCTATTGATTATTTCTATGGACTGAATTGTGTCCTCCACAAATTTATATGTTGAAGTCCTAACCCCCAGTGTGATGGTATTTGGAGATGGGGCTTTGGGGGGTAATTAGGTTTAGACAGCATCATGAGAGTGGGGATCTCATGATGAGATTAGTGTCCTTTTAACAAGAGACACCAGAGAGCTTTCTCTCTCTCTCTCTGCCATGTGAGGACACAGCTAGAAGGTAGCCATCTGCAAACCAGGAAGGGAGATCTCACCAGATTCTGACCTTGCTGACACTCTAATCTTAGACTTCCAGCCTCCAGAACTGTGAGAAAATAATTTCTGTTGTGTAAGGCATCTACTCTATGACATTTTGTTATGGCATCCCAAGCTGATGAAGGTAATTATTGAGAGTGGGTATTGAAATATTTGATCAAAATTAATTTATTTCTCTCTATCTTCAGTTCTGTCCATTTTTGTATCTTATGTTTTGAAGCTCTATTATTGGACGAATATTTCTAAATGTAAAAGCTGAAATTTTAAAACTTCTAGAACAAAATATAGAAGTAATTCTTTATGACCTTGGGCAGGCAGAGATTACTTAGGGCTCAACAGTCATGAGTTAGAAAGGAGAAAACTGATCATTTGGAATTCATCAAAAATTAAAATTTGTTCTTTGAAAGAAACTTTTAGGAAACGAAATGGGAAGCCATAGACTGGGAGAAAATATTCCAACACATAAACCTGATAAAGTACATGCATCCATGATATATAAAGAACTCTTATAACTCAATAGCAGAGGACAAATTACCCAATTAAAAAGGTGACAAAATATATGAATAGATACTTTACAGAAGAAAATATATGACTGGCCAATTAAAAATGAAAATATGCCAAAAATCATTAGTCCTTAGGAAATGCAAATTAAACCACAATCAAAACTCCTGCACACCCAGTGGAATGACTTAAATTAAAAGACTGACTACAGCAGGTGCTGATCAGGATGTGGAGGAGCTGCAACTTGCAAACACTACTGATGGGAGTATAATATGGTACAATGTCTTTGAAAAATAGTTTGACACTTTCTTATAAAGGTAAACATACAATTACCATACAACTCACCAATACCACTACTAGGGATTTATCTGAGAGAAATGAAAGCATATGTCCATTCAATGACTTGTACATGAATGTCATAGCAGTTTCATTCATAATAGCCCAACACTGGAAAAAAACAGCTGTCCAACAACAGGTGAGTAGATAAATAAACTATGGTAAATATATACTAAGAAGTAGTTATCAGCAATAAAAAGAAAAAGAATTCCTGATTCTCATAATCACATTGATGAATCTTGAAGAAATTATGCTGAACAAATGAAGCCAAACACAAAATGTACATACTGCATGATTTCAATTTTATGAAATCCTAGTAAAAGCAAAACTAGAAAGTAAAAAACAGATCATTTGTTTTCTGAGTGTTTGTGTGGGGAGAGGTATTGATTGCAGAGGGGCATAAAGGTGCTTTTTGGGGTGATGGGAATTATTTGTATTTTAATTGGAATAATTATATTCATATACGTCAAAATTCATAAAACTATAATTAAAATGGTAACATTTTGTTTTATGTAAATTAAAGCTCAGTAAAGTTGGTTTGAAAGAAAAATTAAAGAAAGGTTTTGAAATGGATTTGAAACTCTGACCTCAGTTGAAGGGCACCAGTAATGGTACTGGTGTCACTGAGGTGGTAGGATGAGGCTGGTTTTACCAGTGTGGGAGGAAACCCCAAAATGGATTCAGCTGCTGCTCCAGGAAGGCATTGCCAGAGGTGAGGAAGCATTTCTAAGGTGCTGTTCACCTAGGAATAGGGAACAGACAGGATGTCAACAGGAAGGAAATAAGAATGAGCAATTGCCACCTCCCTCCTCCAGCCTTGCATTCTCCCTCTAGTGTACCCCAGGGCAGAAGTTTGGTTGCAGTTCCAGTCCCAACATCATGGAGTAAGTATAGCAGGGTGGGTTTGGAACTGAGAATCAAGAGCTTAATAATTAATTAATTAATTAGTTAGATTGGAATCAAGATGGCAGAGTAGAAGGACGTGCTCTTGCTCCCTCTTGTGAGAGCACTAGGATCGCAACTAGCTGCTGGACAATCATCGACAGGAGGACACTGGAACTCACCAAAAACGATACCCCATGTCCAAGGACAAAGGAGAAGCCACAGTGAGACGGTAGGAGGGGTGCAATCACAGTAAAATCAACTCCCATAACTGCTGGGTGGGTGACTCACAGACTGGAGAACACTTATACCACAGAAGTTCACCCACTGGAATGAAGGTTCTGAGCCCCACGTCAGGCTTCCCAACCTGGGGGTCTGGCAACAGGAGGAGGAATTCCTAGAGAATCAGACTTTGAAGGCTACTGGGATTTGATTGCAGGACTTTGACAGAACTGGGGGAAACAGAGACTCCACTCTTGGAGGGCACACACAAAGTGATGTGTGCATCGGGACCCAGGGGAAGGAGCAGTGATCTCATGGGAGACTGAACCAGACCTACCTGCTAGTGTTGGAGGGTCTCCTGAGGAGACAGAGTGTGGCTGTGGCTCACCATGGGGACAAGGACACTGACAGCAGAAGTTCTGGGAAGTACTCCTTGGCGTGAGCCCTCCCAGAGTCTGCCATTAGCCCCACCAAAGAGCCCAGGTAGGCTCCAATGTTGGGTTGCCCCAGGCCAAACAACCAACGGGGAGGGAACCCAGCCCCACCCATCAGCAATCAGGCAGATTAAAGTTTTACTGAGCTCCGCCCACCAGAGCAACAGTCAGCTCTACCCACCACCAGTCCCTCTTATCAGGAAACTTGCATAAGCCTCTTAGATAGCCTCACCTACCAGAGGGCAGACAGCAGAAGCAAGAAGAACTACAGTCGTGCAGCCTGTGGAACAAAAACCACATTCACAGAAAGATAGACAAGATGAAAAGACAGAGGGCTATGTACCAGGTGAAGGAACAAGATAAAACCACAGAAAAACAACGAAATGAAGTGGAGATAGGCAACCTTCCAGAAAAAGAATTCAGAATAATGATAGTGAAGATGATCCAGGACCTCAGGAAAAGAATGGAGGCAAAGATCAAGAAGATGCAAGAAATGTTTAACAAAGACCTAGAAGAATTAAAGAACAAACAAACAGAGATGAGCAATACAATAACTGAAAAGAAAACTACACTAGAAGGAATCAGTAGCAGAATAACTGAGGCAGAAGAACGGATAAGTGACTTGGAAGTCAGAATGGTGGAATTCACTGCTGCGGAACAGAATAAAGAAAAAAGAATGAAAAGAAATGAAGACATTCTAAGAGACCTCTGGGACAACATTAAACACAGCAACATTCGCGTTACAGGGGTCCCAGAAGGAGAAGAGAGAGAGAAAGGACCCGAGAAAATATTTGAAGAGATTATAGTCGAAAACTTCCCTAACATGGGAAAGGAAATAGCCACCCAAGTCCAGGAGGCACAGCGAGTCCCATACAGGATAAACCCAAGGAGAAACACGCCAAGACACATAATAATCAAATTGGCAAAAATTAAAGACAAAGAAAAATTATTAAAAGCAGCAAGGGAAAAACGACAAATAACATACAAGGGAACTCCCATAAGGTTAACAGCTGATTTATCAGCAGAAACTCTACAAGCCAGAAGGGAGTGGCATGATAAAGTGATGAAAGGGAAGAACCTGCAACCAAGATTACTGTACCCGGCAAGGATCTCATTTGGATTCGATGGAGAAATCAAAAGCTTTACAGACAAGCAAAAGCTAAGAGAATTCAGCACCACCAAACCAGCTCTACAACAAATGCTAAAGGAACTTCTCTAAATGGGAAACACAAGAGAAGAAAAGGACCTACAAAAACAAACCCAAAACAATTAAGAAAATGGTCATAGGAACATATATATCGATAATTACCCTAAGAGTGAATGGATTAAATGCTCCAACCAAAAGACACAGGCTTGCTGAATGGATACAAAAACAAGACCCGTATATATGCTGTCTACAAGAGACCCACTTCAGACCTAGGGACACATACAGACTGAAAGTGAGGGGATGGAAAAAGATATTCCATGCAAATGGAAATCAGAAGAAAGCTAGAGTAGCAATACTCATATCAGATAAAATAGACTTTAAAATAAAGAATGTTCCAGAGACAAGGAAGGACACTACATAATGATTAGGGGATCAATCCAAGAAGAAGATGTAACAATTATATATGCCCCCAACATAGGAGCACCTCAATACATAAGGCAGCTGCTAACAGCTATAAAAGAGGAAATGGACAGTAACACAATAATAGTGGGGGACTTTTAACACCTCACTTACACCAATGGACAGATCATCCAAAATGAAAATAAATAAACAGAAGCTTTAAATGACATAATAGATAGATTTAATTGATATTCATAGGACATTCCATCCAAAAACAGAAGATTACACTTTCTTCTCAAGTGCTCACGGAACATTCTCCAGGATAGACCACATCTTGGGTCACAAATCAAGCCTCAGTAAATTTAAGAAAATTGAAATCATATCAAGCATCTTTTCTGACCACAACAATATGAGGTTAGAAATCAGTTACAGGGAAAACAACGTAGAAAACACAAACACATGGAGGCTAAACAATACGTTACTAAATAACCAAGAGATCACTGAAGAAATCAGAGGAAATCAAAAAATACCTAGAGACAAATGACAATGAAAACACGACGACCCAAAACCTATGGGATGCAGCAAAGGCAGTTCTAAGAGGGAAGTTTATAGCTCTACAAGCCTACCTCAAGAAACAAGAAAAATCTCAAAAAAACAATCTAACCTTATACCTAAAGGAACTAGAGAAAGAAGAACAAACAAAACCCAAAGTTAGCAGAAGGAAAGAAATCTTAAAGATCAGAGCAGAAATAAATGAAATAGAAACAAAGAAAACAATACCAAAGATCAATAAAACTAAAAGCTGGTTCTTTGAGATGATAAACAAAATTGGTAAACCATTAGCCAGACTTATCAAGAAAAAGAGGGTGAGGACTCAAATCAATAAAATTAGAAATGAAAAAGGAGGAGTTACAACAGACACCGCAGAAATACAAAGCATCCTAAGAGACTACTACAAGAAACTGTATGCCAATAAAATGGACAACCTGGAATAAATAGTCACATTCTTAGAAAGTTATAATCTTCCAAGACTGAACCAGGAAGAAATAGAAAATATGAACAGACCAATTACAAGTAATGAAATTGAAACTGTGATTAAAAATCTTCCAACAAACACAAGTGCAGGATCAGATGCCTTCACAGATGAATTCTATCAAACATTTAGAGAAGAGCTAACACCCATCCTTCTCAAACTCTTCCAAAAAATTACGGAGGAAGGAACAGTCCCAATCTCACTCTATGAGGCCACCATCACCCTGATACCAAAACCAGACAAAGATGTCACAAAGAAAGAAAATTACAGACCAATATCACTGATGAATATAGATGCAAAAATCCTCAACAAAATACTAGCAAACAGAATCCAACAACACAGTAAAAGGATCATACACCATGACCAAGTGCGATTTATCCCAGGGATGCAAGGATTCTTCAATATGCGCATATCAATCAATGTGATACATCATATTAACAAATTGAAGAAGAAAAACGATATGATCATCTCAATAGATGCAGAAAAAGCTTTTGACAAAATTCAACACGCATTTATGATAAAAACTCCCCATAAAGTGGGCATAGAGGGAACCTACCTCAACATAATAAAGGCCATATATGACAGACCCACATCTAACATCATACTCAACAGTGAGAAACTGAAAGCATTTCCTCTAAGATCAGGAACAAGACAAGGATGTCCACTCTTGCCACTATTATTCAACGTAATTTTGGAAGTCCTCGCCACAGCAATCAGAGAAGGAAAAGAAATAAAAGGAATCCAAATTGGAAAACAAGAAGTAAAACTGTCACTGTTTGTAGATGACATGATACTATACATAGAAAATCCTAAAGAGGCCACCAGAAAACTACTAGAGCTAATCAATGAATTTGGTAAAGTTGCAGGATACAAAATTAATGCACAGAAATCTCTTGCATTCCTATACACTAATGATGAAAAATCTGAAAGAGAAATTAAGGAAACACTCCCATTTACCATTGCAACAAAAAGAATAAAATACCTAGGAATAAACCTACCTATGGAGACAAAAGACTTGTATGCAGAAAACTATAAGACACTATTCAAAGAAATTAAAGATGACACCAACAGATGGAGAGATATACCATGTTCTTGGATTGCAAGAATCAATATTGTGAAAATGACTATACTACCCAAAGCAATCTATAGATTAAATGCAATCCCTATCAAATTACCAGTGGCCTTTTTTACAGAACTAGAACAAAAACTCTTAAAACTTGTATGGAGTCACAAAAGACCCCGAATAGCCAAAGCTGTCTTGAGGGCAATAAAAGGAACTGGAGGAATCAGACTCCCTGACTTCACACTATACTATAAAGCTACAGTAATGAAGACAATATGGTACTGGCACAAAAACAGAAATACAGATCAATGGAACAGGATTGAAAGCCCAGAGAGAAACCCACGCACCTATGGTCAACTAATCTATGACAAAGGAGGCAAGGATATACAATGGAGAGAAGACAGTGTCTTCAATAAGTGGTGCTGGGAAAACTGGATAGCTGCATGTAAAAGAATGAAGTTAGATCACTCCCTAACACCATACACACAAATAAACTCAAAATGGATTGGAGACCTAAATGTAAGACCGGACACTATAAAACTCTTAGAGGAAAACGTGGGAATAACACTCTTTGACATTAATCACAGCAAGATCTTTTTTGATCCACCTCCTAGAGTAACGGAAATAAAAACAAAAATAAATGGGACCTAATGAAACTTCAAAGGTTTTGCACAGCAAAGGAAACCATAAACAAGACGAAAAGACAACCCTCAGAATGGGAGAAAATATTTGCAAACGAATCAATGGACAAAAGATTAATCTCCAAAATATATAAACAGCTCATGCAGCTCAATATTAAAAAAAAAACCCAATCCAAAAATGGGCAGAAGACCTAAATAGACATTTCTCCAAAGAAGACATACCGATGGCCAAGAAGCACATGAAAAGCTGCTCAACATCACTAATTATTAGAGAAATGCAAAACAAAACTACAATGAGGTATTATCTCACACCAGTTAGAATGGGCATCCTCAGAAAATCTACAAACAACAAATGCTGGAGAGGGTGTGGAGAAAAGGGAACCCTCTTGCACTGTTGGTGGGAATGTAAATTGATACAGCCACTATGGAGAACAGTATGGAGGTTCCTTAAAAAACTAAAAATAGAATTACCATATGATCCAGCAATCCCACTACTGGGCATATACCCAGAGAAAACCATAATTCAAAAGGACACATGCACCCGAATGTTCATTGCAGCATAGTTTACAATAGCCAGGTTATGGAAGCAACCTAAATGCCCATCGACAGATGAATGGATAAAGAAGTTGTGGTACATATATAGAATGGAATATTACTCAGCCATAAAAAGGAATGAATATGGGTCATTTGTTGAGACGTGGATGGATCTAGAGACTGTCATACAGAGTGAAGTAAGTCATAAAGAGAAAAACAAATATTGTATATTAATGCTTATATGTGGAACCTAGAAAAATGGTACAGATGAACTGGTTTCCAGGGCAGAAATAGAGACACAGATGTAGAGAACAAACGTATGGACACCAAGGGGGGAAAGCGCCGGGGGGGTGGTGGTGGTGGGATGAATTGGGTGATTGGGATTGACATGTATACACTGATGTGGATAAAATGGATGACTAATGAGAACCTGCTGTATAAAAAAAAAATATTATTCAAGTTATCCAATGAAAGAAATAAATAAAAATAAATAAAAATAAATGAATCAATTAATTAATGCACACCTACATATGTGGCAAACAGTGTGCTAAGCTTTACGGGATGGACAAGTGTGGAGAGGCTAGTGCTTGCCTTCAAGGAGCTTTCAATTTCATAGGGCAGATAAAGCATATGCATCAATAGCTGTAACAAAAGTTAAGATGAGATATTGCTGTTCTAGGAGTATGAAAACAAAATCCCATGGGTAGTCAGAGGGAGGATGAATCACTTTCAGATGGGGTTTGGAGAAACGTCTTTGGGAGAACTTGTATTTCAACTGGTGATCACTTACTCTTCTTTCAAGAGTCCTCTGAAAGGCATACTCTTTTTGGGAAGGCTTCCCCAATTCCCAAGACAAATGGATGTTTCTTACCTTGTGTTTCCGTAAAAGCCGTACCTAACACTTTTTGAACACTTAATATGTGTCAGACATGCACTGGCTTAAGCTCCAAGAAGGTATTATTGCTTGATCTTCACAGTAACCCTATGAAGTTGATCCTATTATGCCCCATCAAGGAGGAAGCAGAGTATAAATAACTTGCTTTATTGATAGTAAAAGTGCCCCAGATTCTGATAGTAAAAGTGTCCTAGATTCTGATCTAAGTGATCTGACTCCAGAACTTGTGCACTGACCTATCACATCTGACTGCTTTTCCAATAAAGTCTATTTACATTTTCATTAAAGAACTTTACTATATGGTTATTATTTATATATAGACCTGTCTCCTTTGGGTTAGTTTTGTAAGGTATTATTCAACTTTGCAAACAGTCTTCAGCCCAGTGTTTGGTCCTAGTAGTTCCTCAATGAATGTTTTCTGAATGAATGAATATGGTTACTTTCATAGTACTTGGCACTGTAGGAGGGAAATTACATAAGGGTTCCACCTAGGAGACTCAAAAATCAGGGGAGTGTATCTTGCACGCATTCTTCAACCAGGACAACAGAAATCATTAAATATTTAGAACAGAGGGAATTTAATGCAGAGAATTGGTTACACAGGTTTTGGAGGGGCTAGAAAGTCAAAGGATAATGTGACAGCCTTTAGATTAGCAATGACAGGAAGCCCTTACTGGGTAGAAGGGACACATGGAGGAGGTGGAGACTGAAAATCGTGTCAGACGTGTGCACAGGAGACCTTACTGCTGGACATGCAGCCTGAGGCAGAGAGGGAGGGTGATGTCTACCGTGCGTCTCTTTTTTACCACCTTCTAATCCCTTTCCATTACCTTGTAGTGGCTTTCACAGGTGTCTGGAAGTAGCCTGCAAGAGTCAATGTCCATGTAATACAGAGCAGAGCAGAGTGTGGGTTAGGACTAGATCTGAGGCCAAACAAATCCAGGAGTGGTGCACATAGTGGGTTTTGGCATCGGCAGAATGTGAGTTGAAGCTGTGGTAGACTGTAAAAATGATCTCTCAAGAGGTACAGTCTTCCTCTCCTCTCGACTTGAATCTGGGCTGATTTTGAGCCTGGGTTTGACCAATGGAGAGCAGTAAATGGAATGCAAGCAGACGACCCAAAACGGTATGCACATTAGGACTTATCCTCTCTTGCAGTGCGTAGAGCTCGAGGCTGCCAGGTGAATGAGCCTAAGCTAGCCTCTGGATAACGGGAAGCTGCATGGATGAGAGCCCAGGTCCCCCAGCCAGCCCCCAACTGCCCCAACAGCTGACACAGCAGCCAACTGCAGACACATCAGTGAGGCCTAGCTGAAATCAGTTATGCTCTGCCCAAATTTCTGACCTACAATTTATGAACTAAATAAATGATTGTTGCTTTGAGCCACTAAGTTTTGGGGTAGTTTGTTATGCAGCAAAGCTAACTGATAGATAAACCCAGTTCTTCTACTTACATAGCTATATGACTTTGTGCAAATTGCTTCATCTTGAAGCCTCATTTTCTTCCTTTGTGACATGGGATAATGACAACACATATCACCGGACAATTGGGAAGATTTAATGAAAAATGCATGTAAAATGGAGACACGATGCTGGGCGCATCGTGAGTGCTCAGTAATCTGCAGCTTTTATGAGGAAGATTTCAGGCCTTTCCAGCCTGTCTGCTTTGTCTAATTGTTGACTGTATGTGGGAAAACGATGAGGAGGTTATTGCTTAACAGGGCACAGCTCGACACAAATGTTTTATTAAGAAGCTGCCTTAATTTCCTGCTGGCATGAGGCAAATGAAGAGTGCAGATATTTTGTTAATTAAACATTTAAAAGTACATAATTCTCTCTTTGGCATAAGTGTATATGTAAGTCTGCAAAGCTAAATCTCTGAAACAGAGGATATTCACAAAGGTGTGTCTTGAATAGCAATTGTGAGTCACGCAGAATGTATATTTGTGTTAGAGATGTTGTGGATAAGATTATGTCAAAAAGCGCAGGATAATAAATTGCTGAAACTCATTAATTCACATAACATCGACGTGCATTGCCATATTCCAGATGCTTGATTGCAATTCTTTAATATAATGAGTTGCCAATTCCTTTTCTCTAGAGAAGGATTGGCAGATTGTAATGCAATCTGTTGGTGTTCTTTGATGGTGATTCTCAGTCACTGCCACCACTGCTAAGGAGCTGGAATCCTAAACACAGAGGCTTTGCTGAGGGAACTGTGTGTCAGTGCTGGGTGTTGCAGCCATTCCCATTGATATTAGGAAATATAAACTATCAGCTAAAGAGTGAGATTTGAGGAGCTTCAAAAAAGGAGCAGAAACTGGCTAAGAATGTCACACAGAGGAGCCAACAATTAAATTACAGTGTGTGTTTTACAGAACAAGGTGTCTTCACAGGAGACAAAGGAAAGTGATAAAAATGAATTATAAGGGAGATTAAAAGACCATAAAAACCTCGAGTTTTTTGAAGCTTGTATCTTTAAATCTTGGGACAGAGATGAGGCTGGGGAGAAGAGGTTTGGTGTGGCTAGGAAGGTAAGATTGCCTTTGAGATGTGTAAGGAAGATCACAAGGGAGGAATAAGCTCTCAAGTCATAATGCTATTGATTTCTGGTTAGCAAATCTAGTTGCTTTCAGTTGATTTTTAGAACTTATTTACTCAAATTATAAACTAGTACATGTTCATAGCCAGAAGTATGGCACAGTGGTTAAGATCCGGAGTCAGCCTGCCTATTCTCAAATCCTTTACAATTGTGGGATTTGGAGAAAGTTAGTTCACCTCTTTAAGCCTTATGTATATAACAGGGATATGGATTTACTTCATATGCTTCTTTTGAGGATAAAATGAGATAAAGCATGGAAAGTGCTTAGAACAGTGCCTGCCAAATAGTAAGCACCCCGCAAGTATTAGTTATTGGAGAAAATTTGGAAAAGACAGCAAAGATAATAAGAAAAAATATCACCTATCACCAGAAAGCAATTACCATTAATATTTTGATGTATTTTCTTTTGAAATCCGTGTCTTTTTAAAAGGATATTGGTAACACATACAAACTCAGAGAAGACTGGCATCTCTATTACTTAGGAGAATTTCTTTGGGAGAAAATGGAAAATGAGATCGGCTAATTCAAATGAAAACAATTTGTATATTATAGCAGGTAGGGTTTTAAGAGAAGGCTATAAATTCAGAAGATTCATTGCGAATGAAAAATAGTTTTTATAAGCTCATAGAAAAGCTGGATTTGGACGTCTACCATATTGCAGAATGTGAAGAGTTTGATAACATCCAGTGTGGGTGAGAGTGTGGGGAAAAGGATGTCTTTAAGCACTGCTTTTGAGAGTGCAAATTGATATAGCCCTTTGGGAGAACTCTTTGGCAATGTCTAATTACATTTTTGAATGTACATACTCTTAAGACCCAGCAATATCATGCTTGAATCTCTTCAAAACAGGGCATGCCCAAGAATATTCATAAAGATTAGAAACAATCTAAATGTCTATCAAAAAGTGAGTAGAAATGATAAGTAATGAATTTCCATGTTACGGAATACTGTGCAGAAATTAGAAATAGCAAGATATATCTACATATAATGACCTCATAAGAATACTATAACATATTAAGGGACAAAGGCCAACTGCAGAATAGTACATATGATAACATTTATGTTAGAAATAAAAACAAAATTATAAATTTCTATGAGTAGATGATGTGAAATTGATTAGAAAACAACAACAACAACAACTGAAAAGTGTTTGCCTGAAAACAAACTGATAGTCCTTGCCCTCAAGTCAGGGAGGGGTGGAGGTAGGGAATAGGAACTCAGAGAGGGCTTCACTTTGTCTGTGTTGTATTATTTACAAGGAGAAGGCAGTCAAGTATTTCTTCTTGGTATCATTATTAATAAATTGAAAAGATTAAAAATTTAAACAAATGTCAGTGTAAACTTATAGGATTTTTAAGGGGGGAAATGGCACTTTTGATTGTTAGGACTTATTTTCAGAGAAAAGTCTAATGTTGTAAAAAGCATTATAAAACATATTCAGCACAATTTGGCAAGTTTATTTATGAATAAACAGAAAAGCACCCAAATGTAAGATTGATTTTTTTCAGTTCTTTTTCAGACATTCTACTCTATCTTCATTAAGAAGTTTGTTTATTTATTTAAAAATTTTTTAAAGGGTCAGAATTCCTGGCTTTCTTAAATTTTTTGCAGGCAGAAGATTTTCAAGATTCTAATAACAGTTATTAGGAGGTTGAGCATGTGGTGAGCTCTTCCTTGAGAAGTAGTACCAGGGACACATGGGTACTTTCCAGCTGGGCTGTTGCCTTGCTCATCTGGTTTGCCAATTTCTTTCAGGAATTTCTAGGAATCCACTAGGATACACTTATATATTGTCAAATGATTATCACTATAGCATTAGCTAACACCTGTATCATGTCACATAATTACCATTTCTTTTTTGTGGTGAGGAATTTGAGATCTACTCTCTTAGCAGTTTTCAAGTATACAGTACGGTATTATTAACTGTAATCACTATGGTATAAACTAGATCCCCAGAACTTGATCATCTTACAACTGAAAGTTTTGTACTCTTTGACCAACATCTCCCTTTTCCCCTACCCCACAGCTCCTGGTAACCACCATTCCAGTCTCTGTTTCAATGAGTTGGGCTTTTTTAGATGCCACATATGATTGCTATCATACAGTATTTGGGTTTCTTCGTCTGACTTATTTCACTTAGCATAATGCCCTCAAGTTTCATCCATGTTGTGGCAAATGGCAGGATGTCCCTCGTTCTCATGGCTGAATAATATTCCATTGTGTGTGTGTGTATACACACACACACACACACACACACACACATATGTGTACACACACACACACCCCATCTTCTTTATCCATTCATCGGTTGATGGACACTTAGGTTGTTTCCATATCTTGGCTATTTTGAATAATGCTGCAAAGAACATGGGAACAGATCTTTTTGAGATCCTGATTTCATTTCTTTTGGATATATATTCAGAGGTAGGATTGTTGGATCATATGGTAGTCCTATTTTTTAATTTTTGAGGAAATGTAGACCAGTGGTTCTTGTTTTATGTATTTTATTTTATTTATATTTTATACAGCAGGTTCTTATTAGTTATCTATTTTATACACATTAGTGTATATATGTCACCACCACCACCACCTGCACTTTCCCCCCTTGGTGACCATACGTTTGTTCTCTACATCTGTGTCTCTATTTCTGCCCTGCAAATCGGTTCATCTGTACCATTTATCTGGGTTCCACATATATGCGTTAATATACGATATTAGTTCTTCTCTTTCTGACTTAATTCACTCTGTATGACAGTCTCTAGGTCCATCCATGTCTCTACAAATGACCCAATTTCGTTTCGTTTTATGGCTGAGTAATATTTCATTGTATATATGTACCACATCTTCTTTATCCATTTGTCTGTCAGTGGGCACTTAGGTTGCTTCCATGACTGGGCTATTGTAAATAGTGCTGCAATGAACATTGGAATGCATGTGTCTTTTTGAATTATGGCTTTCTCTGGGTATATGCCCAGTAGTGGGATTGCTGGCTCATATGGTAATTCTATTTTTAGTTTTTTAAGGAACCTCCATACTGTTCTCCATAGTGGCTGTATCAATTTACATTCCCACCAACAGTGCAAGAGGGTTCCCTTTTCTCCACAGCCTCTTCAGCATTTGTTGTTTGTAGATTTTCTGAGGATGCCCATTCTAACTGGTGTGAGGTGATACCTCATTGTAGTTTTGATTTGCATTTCTCTAATAATTAGTGATGTTGAGCAGCTTTTCATGTGCTTCTTGCCCATCTGTATGTCTTCTTTGGAGAAATGTCTATTTAGGTCTTCTGCCCATTTTTTCATTGGGTTGTTTGTTTTTTTAATATTGGGCTGCATGAGCTGTTTATATATTTTGGAGATTAATCCTTTGTCCATTGATTTGTTTGCAAATATTTTCTCTCATTCTGAGGGTAGTCTTTTCGTCTTGTTTAAAGTTTCCTTTGCTGTGCAAAACCTTTTAAGTTTCATTAGGTCCCATTTATTTATTTTTGTTTTTATTTCCGTTACTCTAGGAGGTGGGTCAAAAAAAGATCTTGCTGTGATTTATGTCAAAGAGTGTTCTTCCTACGTTTTCCTCTAAGAGTTTTATAGTGTCCGGTCTTACATTTAGGTCTCTAATCCATTTGGAGTTTATTTGTGTGTATGGTGTTAGGGAGTGTTCTAATTTCATTTTTTTACATGTAGCTGTCCAGTTTTCCCAGCACCACTTATTGAAGAGACTGTCTTTTCTCCATTGTATATCCTTGCTTTCTTTGTTATAGATTAGTTGACCACAGGTGCTTGGGTTTCTCTCTGGGCTTTCTATCCTGTTCCATTGATCTATATTTCTGTTTTTGTGCCAGTAGCATATTGTCTTGATTACTGTAGTTTCGTAGTATAGTGTGAAGTCAGGGAGTCTGATTCCTCTAGCTCTGTTTTTTTCCCTCCAGATTGCTTTGGCTATTCGGGGTCTTTTGTGTCTCCATAGAAATTTTAAGATTTTTTGTTCTAGTTCTATAAAAAAAATGCCATTGGTAATTTGATAGGGGTTGCACTGAATCTGTAGATTGCTTTGGGTAGTAGAGTCATTTTCACAATATTGATTCTTCCAATCTGAGAACATATACCAGTGGTTCTTAAAGTGTGCTCCCCAAAAGAACATCTACACCACCTGGAACTGTATGAGAAATGCCAATTCTCAGTCCCCTCCTCAAAGCTGACTTAGATGCACACTGAAGTATGAAAACCATTGTCATAGATAGTAAACCCTTTGAAGGTAGGAGCCATTTCATTGCCTGGACCCTTGCTTAGGCCTTAGGATATGATAGGTGCTACATTTATTCAGTGAATGAGCAAGTTTGGGAGGTGTGGGTATAGCAGGAGAGGTATTTGTAAGCTACAGAGGTCAATGTGGTGGACAACCAACCATAGGGGTACTGAAGAGCACGTACTCATTGGGAGGTAAACAAAAAGCAGGGCAATAAGCTCTCTGTTTTCATCAAATGTATAGTCTACCTGGGAGGGAAAAAATAAATATATGTGGAATTTTCAGAGGCCAATAAAGGTATTGATTTTCTTGTTTCTGATGTTAAGTTTAGAAAAATAAGAGTTTTTGATCAGCTGAATCTGAATCATTCATTCTTTGGCCTATTTACTGAATTATAGATTTGTGGACTAATATATTGCTTCTAGGAAGCCAATAAAGGTTAAATAAAATTAACATATTTTAAAACACCAATTTGACTACCATTATCCTGCTTCAAGTTTTTTGGAACTATATGCCCATTTTAACAGTGATTTTGAGCATTAGAATTTAAAACTACAGACTTCCCTTCAATTACTCATTTGTTCATTTTTTCACAAGTATATTTGAGAATTTATCATGTGTCAGGCAAATAATAATTTTCCAAATGTGAATAATAGTCCTCAAAGTGCTGAATTTAAAAAATGTGAATGCTATGTAATAAAATCCTTCTTTGCCTCAAGTGAAATTGCTCACTCATACAGTCAGTCCCATTATGTAGTGAGGATTTGGTGGTTATTTAATAAATTTAAATCATAAGGTCAAGTGGGATAGCTGATGCTGCAGAGTTGGTTTCTTGGATCAAAGGATCTGATTTTGCTATCCACAAAGATCAAATAAATGGAGAACTGCCAGATACCTACTTCATTTTGTGTTGGGTAGACACAGCCAGAGATGGGCAAGAAAGCTGAGTTTTAAAAGGCAGGATTATTTCAAAGGCAGGAATGGTACTGGAGAAATGAATGCAGTGTCATGTGGAAAAGCATTGATTATACAAGGCCAGAAGGAACTGGGGAGACCAACTATCTGAGATTCTGAGATGGTTAAGGGGCCTGCTGGGAAGTGGCATGGAGGACACCTGCCAAATGGTTAGACTTTGGGAAAAAGTCCTCCATCACGCCATCATAAAATGTCTGTAGTATGCTGCTGAAACCTGCAGATTCAGTATTAGACAAGGTGAGTAGATTAAAGTGAATCTTCTGTGATCTCAGCTTTGACACTTTTTAATTGTCATCTAGTTAGTGTTTGGGAACCCTGGCCTTGGATTTTACTAGGGATGGAGAATCCAGGACCATTTTTAGGAGGAGAGATGGGACAGAAATCCCAGATTGTTCAGGATTCCAGACTGTGATCTCCTTTAGTGTAGGGTTTATGTCCAGCTCACCTCTGCATCCAGGGGCCTGGCCTGAACCCAGCTTGGTGAGGGTCACTAAATTTGTTGGATGCCTGCATCTCTTGTTTCATTATTGCTCTTCAGATAAAGGCCCTTCCTGAGAGAGCTCTCCACAGAGCTGGAAAGACCAAGATAATCTGAGAAAAGGCACTTGTTTCTACAGAGATATTTTCATCTTGAAGAATCAGAGCAGAAATAAATGAAATAGAAATGAAAAAAGAATAGCAAAGATCAGTAAAACTAAAAACTGGTTCTTTGAGAAGATAAACAAAATTGATAAACCTTTAGCCAGACTCATCAAGAAAAAAAGTGAGAGGACTCAAATCAATAAAATTAGAAATGAAAAAGAAGTTACAACTGACACTGCAGGAATACAAAGGATCATAAGAGACTACTACAAGCAACTATATGCCAATAAAATGGACAACCTGGAAGAAATGGACACATTCTTAGAAAGGTACAACCTTACAAGACTGAACCAGGAAAAAATAGAAAATATGAACAGACCAATCACAAGTCATGAAATTGAAACTGTGATTAAAAATCTTCCAACAAACAAAAGTCCAGGACCAGATGCCTTCACAGGCGAATTCCATCAGGCATTTAGAGAAGAGCTAACACCTATCCTTCTCAAACTCCTCCAAAAAATTGTAGAGGGAGGAACACTCCCAAACTCATTCTATGAGGCCACCATCACCCTGATACCAAAACCAGACAAAGATATCACACACACACACACACAAAATTACAGGCCAATATCACTGATGAATATAGATGCAAAAATTCTCAACAAAATACCAGCAAACAGAATCCAACAGCACATTAAAAGGATCATACACCATGATCAAGTGGGACTTATCCCAGGGATGCAAAGATGGTTCAATATACGCAAATCAATCAATGTGATATACCATGTTAACAAATTGAAGAATAAGAATCATCTTTAAAATTTAATAACATACCCCTGATCATTGGAGCAATAGGTTTTAAAGACTTTTAAAGAGTTTTTTGTTTGTTTTTTTAAAAATAAATATAGCTTATTGTGAGGTACACCCTGATTTATTTAATATCTATTAAAGTCATAAAATATATATTTTTTAATTTTAAGAAAAATTGGGGAAAATCAGATTATATCATATAAGCCCCACTCCCCCCACCCCCTTCAAATACCCTGATGCCAACTTGGAGTGTGGTGTCGGGAGGAGAAGGTCTGAAAGACTGGAAATTGTTTTGAATCATACAAGAAGGCACTAAGATATCCAAAGAAAATATCAAACAAATCTCTCTCTTTCACTGTCTCTTTTTCATTCTCTTTGTCTCTCTTTCACACACACACACACACACACACACACACACACACCACGCGCAATCTTTAAGTGATAGGATGGGGGAACCTGGCCTGTGCTCCTTGGATGGGCTTGAGTCAGTTAAGTAGGAAGTTTGTCTTCACCTTTTTTCAGCTCTAACTCCCCATCTTTTTCTCTACCCTTCTCCCTATCAGAAAGACCAGACTGTTGAGGCATGAGGCTGTAGAAGGGGCGTAAACATCCCACAATAGACTATACTGTGCCGTCTCAGTATAGGTAGCTTAAAAGAATTGCCTGTTCTTTCTCTTATCCTTCTTCTGCACATCATTTTTCAAGACTCAGCTCGTATGTCACCTCTCCTAGAAACCTTTACTCCCTTAGACCGAATTTCCCCTCTGGGCACATTGTATTATAATGAGGTGTCTTCATGTCTATCTTCACGACTCCATGTGAGTCTGTAAAGACATCACTTTTTGATTTACTGTTTCATCTCCAGTGACAAGTAAGTGTCTGACCTATAGAAAGTGTTCAATATGTTCAATGACTAAATTACTCATACCTTGAAGTATCTGCATTGGGAACTGTGACTCTTCAAGCTTTGACTCTGAAAGGGGCATTCTAACCACAGGATGAAAGATCCATGGCATGTTAAGATCTTGCCATTATTCCTGGAATATATCTTGAGCCTAACAGCTGAATGGAGATCAGTCTAGTTTAAAGAGCTCCACAAAAGCTTTGAACAACTGCTCCAAAAGAGACTACTAAAAGTGACTCTAACATACTGAGTGCAGAGGAAACATTGCTTCTGGCTACTGCCCCATTATCTTGGGATAGTTGAGTGAGTAAGAAATCTAATAACATATTTACACAGTGCTTTATAATTTATGAGTCTTTTCTCTAGGTGATTTCACTTGATACTCATAAAAACTGTGAAGTAGGTATAGATTTTTATTCCCATTTTAGAGATGTAAAAACTTAAGGTCAGAGGTGGTAAATGACTTGCCTAGGTCACAGAGACCAGTGCTTTCTTCATTCCTTTTAAGCTCTGAAGAGATGCCATCTTGTTATGTGTCTGAGCAGAGCCACCATATTGCTCCTATGGTAAATAATAAGAGCTAACAGTGATCAAGTTGCTATTTTGTGCCAGACGCTGGGTTAAGCACTATGCACTGATTTACTTAAAACTCATAAAATGCATTATTACTATCCCCATTTCATAGACGTGGAAACCAAGGCATAGAGATGTTAATCAATTCCATGATCACATATCTGCTAAGTAGCGGTGCTGGATTGAGAATGCAGGCAGTCTGACTTCAGAGAATACATGCTTAACTGGTAATACATTGTTTTGCAATAATACAGGTTCTGAAATTAGAACATCAAGGCTAAAATAATGGCTGCTACTCTTGTTAACTGGGTAGCCTTGGCCAAGAAACATGGCCTCTCCAAGCCTCAGTTTTCCGATTTATAAAATGAGATTAAAAGTAAAGCTAAGAATAAAAGAATGAAATATGCCACAGTGCCTGGTACATAGTAAATGCTCCACAAATGTTAGTTGTTATTTTGGTAGAAGATATTCTGTTATCCATCCCTAGATGACTTGATGGTAGGCAGTCATAGGAAGTCATTGCTAGAACTTTGAGAGTTTGATTAATGAAATCAGAACATAACAGATGAGAACAGAGCTATGTAATTCACTTCAAAAGAGACAGTGACTCCCAGGCTACCAAAATCTGATCATAGCTTAACCAACAGGATGCCAGAATATGAGGATGGAAGAGCGAAGTTCAGCAAGGAAAGACCAACAAAAAAAAAGAGAAAGGTTTTGAGATGCAAGATTTGTGTGTATGCATCCAGTACTGTCCACAGGAGAGGGTGACCTTGCCTGGCTATGATCCTATCTGGGTGCTTGAAGGGTGTATCAATTCAAGATTAAATATGACTGCATAAAATAGGAATAGGACTCCCATGGATTAACCTGGTGGAGGATTAATTTTTCTCTCATATTAAGTTTGGTGATAGATCATCTGGGGCTGCTACCACCAGAGACCCTGGCTCCTTCCATGTTTCTGCTCTGCCATTCTCCACTGTCATCCTCATGGTAACATGGCTGCTCCTCCTCTGTCCTCTCATCTGTATTCAGGTAGGAAGAAGAAGGCAGAAGGCATAAGAAAGAAGGAATGGCATCTACATTTGGAAAGGAAAATTCTTCCAAAAATTCCAAGCAGACTTCTGCTTATATATCATTGACCAAAACTGTGTCACTAGGAGCTATTAAAAAGGAAAAAAACATGGCAAATAGATATCGAGTAAGCAATTTTGTCCCCCTAGATCCACTCTCCAATCTACTCTGTCCCTTCAGCCCTGGAAGCTGACCTATATGGATTATACCAAGGTCCTGGAATTTTGGCTTCCAGTTTGGTTTGGCCAGTGGGAGCCCAGGCAGGAGGCTGGAGGGAATGAAGGGAAGGGGGTCAGGGTATATTTATTTCCTCAGTTGCCTTCTTAAGAAATTACCCAGAGGTATCGGTGTTCTTGACCAAAGATCACAGCTCCTCTAAAGTGGCCCTCTATACAAACTTATTTTCTGGGTCCCAGTGGCCATTCCCTCCTCCATGTCTTTAGGCTTATTGTGTTCTAACAGTGCCAGGATCATGCACTTCCCCTACATCATGTCCACACGTTTGTAAATAACGCTTTTATTAAACCCTCTTTAAATCATCCTAATTTGCACGTGTGCCGTTAGCTTCCTGATGGAAACTGACTGAGAATAATCATCAGTGTCTGCCTCCTCGGGGCATATTACTATGGTAGGAAGGAGTGCTTTAAAGCCTTATGATGAATGCCATCATTTATTTAGCCAATATTTATTGAGCATCAGTGTACCAAAACACAGTGCTAGATAAAAATCCAATTCCTTGCCCTCAAGTAGCTCAGTTATTTAAACCTTTACATCACTGGACTCACTCCTCTTAGTCTCCAAGCTTGTCAAGTCAATACTAAATTGCAATTTGGCTTTCTGTGTAGCATTCCCACAGGGATAAAATTCACTTTTCATGCTATTTCAAGATCCAGTTGACTATTAATGATATTCTTTGTGAAAATGAAGATGTATAGAATAGTGCCAGATAGCATGGATTTTGGAGTCAGGCAGATTAACATTCAAAGCTCACCCGATGTATAACTTTGGACAAGTTATATAATCTCCGTGGCCCTGAGTCATTTTTCTTATACATGGGGCTAAATTGCATTTATGTCCTCTGACTGCTGTAAAGACAGAAGGAGATCATGTCCACAAAGCTCTTAGCTCAGCGTCTGGTTCACTAAAGAAATGGCAGCTATTCTAGTTTATACATTACTTTCTTGTGAGTATGTTTAGTACAAGCTGTTCTTAAATGAATGGTCGTCTCTTGAGAGAATGACTGTTGTTTCCTACATGCAAAATTTAGGAACAGTCCCTGGTCTGTGGTGACTTCACCCAGAAAATATTACCAAGGAAGGCTCTCTCTGGGCAGCTTGCAAGTTAGTCTCAGTCCTTTACTTGAGGATGCGATCCAGATTGACAAGAAAGTCCCAGTCCTCGGGAGTCCGGGCTCTGGACCAGTCAGGCACTCTGGTTCCAGTGGGTGAGAAGTAGAATATCCAGGGTGAGGACAGGTTGGCAGGACCAGCAGAAGGTCTAGGGCCAGACAGGGTACAGGCATGGGGCTATTTGAGTTCAGGTGAGGCAGGAAATGAGGAGCGTAGATGAACTCTATCCAGGGCGTGGGAACTCAAAGGTTTAGGAAAAATGCAGCCGGGCAGGAGACACCAAAGTGGAATCCTGATGACCTGCTCTCTGCAATCTTTTATGTTTTCTGCGCTGGCATAGGCAGGCATGTTTAAATATGTGTGATTTTAGCCAGAGGAACAGAATTGAGAAGGTGGTGTTAGAGTCTGATCAAAGCAGGGAGAGAAGGTTTGGGAATTCCAGAATTTCTCCCACTAAGACCTTGATTGGTTAAGACTCTGTTTTGAAAGAATCTAGAAAGAGTTTCTTCCTGTTTGGCTATTGAATTCATGTAATAAAAAAGCTAGAAATAATTCTAAGAGTCTCTCATCATTAGGAATCCCCAGAATAAACAGCATTATACTACTACTCTCTTATGTGGTTCTGATTATACATTGTTTTTAACTTAATGATACCTTATGATTCCATAGCACATTACAGTTTTCAAAATGTTTTTACTTGGATGATCTAATTTAATCCTCATAGTAATAATGTGAGGTAGTTATTATTATCTGTTATTATCGCTCTGTTGTAGATTCAGCTCAGCTCAATTCCATGGAACATTTATTGAGCACCTACTTTGTGCCTGGCACTCTGCTAGGTGTTGGGGTATAACGTCCTTCACACATAACTGAAGACTTTCAGAGCTTGCTATAGCAAAGGAGTCAGCACCATCACTTGTGTTTGGCAGAACTAAAAGGCAAGCAGAGGAGTGGGAAAGTTTTACAGTGAAAACAGAGGAAGGTTTCAGCTATGCCCTGATTGGAGGCTGCTGTCATAGGGAACTGGAGATGAGCTATCTACATGCAGGGCAACCTGTGTTATCGATTGGTGGAGCATAATTGACTTTTTCTAGTTGGTTCTAAGTTGGAAGTGGGGCCAAAACTTAGGGAAGCTGCCAGTAATTGATCAAGTTCTTACTATTGTGGGCGGATTGCTACAGAGGTTGTGGTTTAATGTTTTTGGACTGGTTGCTACAGAACTTGTCGATCAGTGTACTGTTGCTATCGATGGTCTGTTTGTATATTCAGTCTCCCAACAGTATGGGTGACAAACACATAACAACATGAGAGTATGAATTTTGGAGTCAGACAGATGAACATTCAAATGAACTCTGTAGATGTGTAACCTGGAGCAAATTACGTCATCTCTGTGGACCTGAGTAGCCTTACCTGAGGCTACTCATCTTCCTGAGGGGATGAAGAAACAGGGGAAACCAGATCTTTAACCAACTCTCCTGGAGTCATGAAAAGTGGGATGAAGAACTGGAGTTTAACCTGGGTTTTCCAACTCTGTTCAGTGCTCTTCCTGGTTACGACTTTTGGAGTTTATAATTCACTTTGGGGAAGAGGTAAGCACAGATCTTTCTTTTAGTACAGTAGCAGTGCACTTCTGAGCATGAGTAAACATTTCCCCTTGCATCTTTTATCTTTGTAGCTGTAGATGGTGATCAGTGAACACCTTATTTATTTGCACTAAAAATTTGACAAGAGAAGACTGGTACAATAGCAAAGATGCTGTAGAGCCCAGAATCAGGTCTCCAATTTACCAGTTCTTGGCTTCCTTTTGGGGGCTATATGACTGTTTTCTGTTCTCCTGGGGATTATCACCATTATATGCTAACCTCCCAGACAGATTCTCATTTCCTTTTTGTTTTTAATGTCTGTTTCACATCATACTCCATACCCCTGCTCCCTCAGCCATCCTTGGAAAGGTTGACAACTGTGCTGACCACTCTTCCAATATTATGGCTTCACACTTTCTATTGTCATCCTTTTTTTTCAATGTGCAAAATTTACTAGGCAATGACTAGGTGTCAGGGACTGTTCTAGGTGTGGGGAATACAGAGGGGAAAAGACAGTAAAAGTTCCTGCCCTTGTAGTGCTAACACTCTAGTGGGGAAGCAGACAAGACACAGATGAGTAAACAAATAAATATGTCAGATAGTGATAAGTGCTAAAGCCGGTCAAAGGAGGTAGAGTATGGTGTGTGTGCATATAGTGGCTGCAGCTGCTTTTTAGGTAAGGTGGTCAAAGAAGGTCTCTCCAAGGAGGTGACCTTTAAACCGAAGCTGGGATGGAGAGAGGGCGTGAACTAAGGAAGTTCTAGAGGGATATCATTCCAGGTAGCAAGAATAGCAAGTGCCATATCCTAGAGGCACCGGTGTATCTTAGGGATAGCAAGAAGTCCTGTCAGGCTAGACTGGGGTTAGTGAAGGAACTTGCGCAGCTATAGTTTACTAACTACATTTTTAACTTGGGGAATAAATGTCAGTAAAGGCAGAAGGAAAATATTTGTTTGCTACTTCCATTGGTTAAAGGAAACATATACAACATGCCCATTTTCTTTTTTAGTATCAAGTCTGTATGTGGCTCTCCAGCCCATTGCTATCCCTTTCTGTCAGGGATATCATGATGTGTTTTTGCCTTAACAAGCTTTGAGGAGAGTCATCTTTTATTTTTGTTTTATTGTGTTGTGTTTTTCCGTCTAATCCTTGGCCTTGCCTTGAACTTGCGTAATGCTCATGTACAATATATTCAATAGAGAAAGAGTGAGGGGCACAGGGAGGAATATGACATGAGTGTGGGATGTGCAATAGACACTATTGGTTTGCCTGCCCACCACTACTTCTTCCTTCTCCTTCTAATAACACTATCTTCCCCTTTCACCTGAGAAATGCTCCTTACTCCACATCAACTATGGAGTTTGAATAAGAGCTGCCATCTTTTTATGGAAGTTCCCCCCCTCTCCCCCCCACACCCACCTTCAGTTTCACAATGCTGCATTGACTTTTCAGCACAGTTGATGATCTCAGGATGGACAGTTGACTTAAGCTGAGCAAAAGGAGAATTTTCATAGATATTTTTGGGCTAGAGCTTGAGAATAGGATTTATATCCTCTTGGATGGCAAAATCCTACAGATGAGTGGGTGAGGGGTGCTGAGATCTGCTGGTAGCTATGTTCTTTGACTTGTGGTGGTTCCTGGTCAGAGAGAATGAAGCAGACACAGCAACACAATAGCAAAGATGAGTGGGTGTGGTGGCATTTTATCTCCGGTCCCATTCCAGGTTCTCTGTGTCCTGGCTGAGTGCTTATTCTTCCCTTACTTATCTGAAACTTCAAATACACTTCTCTTTTAAATTTAAGAAGGTTTGAGTTGCTACTTTCAATGGAGAGAGTTGTGAAAAATGCAAAATACATTAAAAAATATGCCATTATATTTTACATTCAAAATTGTGGTTATAAGTGATCCTACAAGTACTTGATACAATTCTTACAGTCAACTAGAGCAGTGCTTCTCAAACTTTAAAGGGCACACAACTCACCAGGGAATCTTGTGAAAATGTGGATTATGATTTGGTAGGTCAGTGTGTGTTCAGGGAGTCTGCATTTCCAGTGAGCTCCCAGGGGATGCTGCAGGTTTGAAGACCACAATTTGAGAAGCATGGGACTAGACAGCATATGTAAAGCTTCTAGCACACTGGGCTGGTGGTCATAGATGTCAGCTATTAAATACATACCTATTGAGCTGAGTGAAAACTTTCAGATACACATTGTTCTATTGAGGTTGGATAATTAAATGATGCTGAAAATTGGGAAGGCAGTTTAATACAAGGCATTATGAGGTTTACTCACCAGAAAAACAAGCTCCTATTTTTTTTAAGATTTGAAAATGTGAATAACACATTTAAAAAATCCTTTGACAGACTGAGACCCAGTCTTTTAGAGAGATTGCATGGTGGAGTGGAAAGAATGATTCTTCCTGAAGCCACACAGCCTGGGACTGGAAATATGTTTTGTTCATTTCCAACTTTGTGTACCAAAAAAGTCTTAGTTCTTTCATTCATGTGTAGTAGGTAATTTTATGGTCAAGTGTGTAAATATAAAATTTTCTGTTTCTCTAATAACTGAACAAGTGTATCTTTTTGGCCTCTCTGTTCCCCTTAGAGCAGAAAATTCAATCTTACCAAATCTCAGTAAACTCAAACACATTTCCCTTAGTCCCTTCGGATAAACTTTACTCAGTTCAAGATTTCTCCACCTCATTTATTTTCCTTTTCTCTTCAGGGATGTCTCAGTTCTGGAGGGCTCACGTGTGGTCCAGGTATTGGCAGGAGGCAGCCTTTACTTCTCATCCTTGGTCTTTCTCATTTCTGTACTGGTATCTGAAGCTCCTGTATTTATACATTTGTTCCTTGTCAGTCTCCTTCTAGGTCTTATCTGCTGCTAAATCTTCTATAGCCCCCGTCTCCAGGTCCTTGCAGACCATTTTGCATCCTTCTTGTCCATTGGACAACCTCCCTAGGTCAACTGACCAATTCTCAGGCACTTCTGAATCCCTCTTGGGGTCATGGGAAACATAGAAACTCTCAAGTTTCTCAAGGATGCATCTTATCCATTTTTAATGCAATTATTCAACAAATACCAAGTGTCTCCTATGTAACAAGCACAGTTCTGGACACTGGCACCAATATTCTTTACCCTAACATAGTGCTCAGCTTACAATAGATGTTTAATAAAAGTTTATTGAGCAAATGGATATTTCTTAAAATGAAAAACTTTAGAAATGGAAATACTTGGATAGATACATGTTTCTCAAAATAACAACCAGTCATTCATGAAAATAAGTAGAAATGTTTCAGACTATTTTATTTAATACAGTCTAATCTCTCCAAGGGTGGAGTGAAATTGTCCTTTGGTATCATAACAGGGCACTGAGATGCACCTTTAGAATATATTTGATGTTCTAAAGATGTGAGACTATAGGCAGAATGTTCCATAGTACTCAATTGTGGTATCATTGATTTACCTAATTGGATTCTTGATTTACTTAAACCTTGACTTGTTTTTTAAAGTGTCACTAATTCCATTACTTGGTTATTCAAGAATGTGATAGTTCTTACTACAGCTCATTTCCTGCCCCATCTCCCCTACCTGGGCTGTTCAATTTCTGTGTGTGCATTTTGTGATTTAGCAGCATTACTGATGGTCAGTAAATATGGAACATGTCTAATTGTGTTGGTCTGATGTTTCTGTCCTACAGTGTTTTGGGGTCTTGGAGGCTTTTGCGTGGGGGGAGGATTGGAGCTACTTAAATTTTCTTTTCCTAAACATAGCCTTTCAACTCTACTTTGGCTTGATAGTAGATCCTTGATTTTAGAGTATGTGATGATTTAGGAAGAGGGCTTCATTTGGAAGGGACTTACAGATTGCCTCTGCTCAGCAAACACCTAAACCTCCATGGGGTTTTATCAGCTTTCCCTGGGCCTTGGCTGGAGGTGGGCAGAAGGATTCGTTAGGTAGCCATTACCTACAATCAAGTCTTATTCCTTCTAAGTTTCTCCCCTCCACTAGCTTTTTGTAATTTAATATTGTTTTATTGAGAGGAAAAAAGGCTTACACAATGTAATTTATTCTTTTATTTTACGAGGTTGATGTTATCAACTTTCTTTTTCTAAGCTTTCTAAGCCAATAGCTTTTTAAAGTTCAAACCCCATTTTCTTTCTTTAAAGTCTAGCTTAGATAACTTTAGCTTTCAAAACTATTTTCTAAGCTCTGAATTAAAAAAAAAAACAAAACCAAAACAACAATCCATTCAGAGACTCATTTGCCTTCCTGGCTGATATTTATATTTCCTCTCCCTGCAAAGTGATGAAATCCCTCATTCAAAAGCTGGTGGATCACAGGGCAACAGGAATACTGAGGGAAAGAGAAACCTCATTCGCGCTCTCAGAATTTTATCCCTTCATCTGTAAGAGGGGGAAAGGGTCATGAGATAGCCAGACGTGGAACAGGGATGACTTTCTTCAACAGGAACATTGGTATCTCTTGGGCTCCCAGAGAGGTACCACACAGCATGGAGAGCAAAAGAATAAAGGCAGCAGATAGACACATAGGTGGACTACCAATTTTACTTGTATTGTTTTTGGTGCTTTTCTGCCATTAGGTGTGTGCAGGGAATGCCTTCTAGAAGCGCTGGGTTTAGGGAATTGTTCTAAACTGCTTGGTTGTGTATTAAGACTTAATTCTCCCCTTTCTCTCGAATGAAATCTTCAATCTTTATCAAATGGCTAGAGCCCAATGTGTCTGGAGAGGGAGCTGGCTGTGCTACAAGAATTCATGTTTCCATCCTCCTAAGTCCCATCTGTGCCCTGGATGTCACCTGGAGAGACTGTTTTTGGAAGAGTAGATCAGGGACAGGCCAAGGACAAAACGTGGATGAGTCAGTCAGGAGCCTTCACTAAGGGGGCAAGGCTTCTTCCTTGCCTTCTTGCATTGTTCCCTATAGTGGGGGTTGTTTATTTTAACGTCCCTTTCCTGTGCTCTTAAAGGCTGCTGTCTGACACTGTGAGAGCTTCCTGAGACCTTTAGAAATTCTGCATGTTTACCTATCTCTGAGCCCTTTTGGTAGAATACTGAGATATTTGCTTCTCTCCCCAGGATTAAATTTATAATTTGAAGGTTATTTCTAATGAACCAAGGCTGAGAAGAAACAGAAAAAAATTTTTTCATGGAGTTCCCCTCCCCCACTCAACATAAACACACACACAGACACACACAGACACACACACACACACACACACACATACACACACTGCAAATGGGAAAAGTGTTCAAAATAGAGGCAGACTAATTATCCAGGTTGGAATAGGGCCAGGATATTGGTCATCGGATTCTCTCTTCCCCAGTTTCTTTTCCTCTCCCTTCTGTCATCTTTCCTCAACCATCAGGTGGGTGGGTGGGTTGCTGGCTGGCTGCTGGTTGGCAAACAGAAATAGTTTAGGAGCAAGTGTTCTTGGGGTATGTTCACTGAAGGATGAACCAGAGCAACAAAGAGTGATTTTTCTCTCCACATTCAGCCAATTTAAATACAAGGAGAGCAGGTGGGGAGATGCAATTCGTAAAAGACTGTAGACACGGAGCTTTAAATCTGAGGATGTGATAGATTTTCCAAAGTGAAGAAATAGGAGTGTGATGGGAAGTGTTTTACCCAAAGAGCAGTAAGTAAGGGATGTACATATCCATCACAGCAGACAATAAGTTACTCCATTCTGAGGGGTGCACGAATGAATGTGGGTGCCTTGAAAGAGAATGGATTCCAACGTGAGTTGGACAAGAGGGTAATTAAAACCCATGAACCTGAAGACACCAGAAGTCGAGCAACTTAAATGGGCCAGGTATGTTTAATGAACTAGCTTTTTCCTGGTTTGTGATGTGTCCTTAAGTTAGCAACATCGCATTGTTTGTACAAGGAAACTGTGCTCACAGATGAATTCAGTCATCAAAGATACACCCGAAGAGTGCTACAATTTGTAATCTGGATTTCAAAGGTGCAGACTGTCGATGTTCAGACAGTTTAAGAGGATTTGTTCAATAAGCAGAGATTTGTCTTGCAACAAGCCTGTCTGGGCCACCTACAGAAGAAAGCAAGCTAAACTCCACAGACTTGCCTTTGAAACACTCTAGCAACTTCTTTTGGGCTACATGATCCTTTTGCTCTGACCAGGCTGGTCTCCTCACCACCAAAAGCACCTGTCTGCCTGATTCTGGGCAGTGTATTTTGGCTGATGCTCTTTCCTTCAACTAAAAAGCTTTTTTCTTCTCCTTGGTCCGTCTGGGTACATAATTTTTCTTTGGGTCTCTCCCCTTTGGATGCAAATCCTACAAAACACCTTCATTCTGCGATGACAGAACCTCCTGCTTGGGAGAGAGGAATCTCAAATATTATCTACTGGAATCAGTATTCATTGCACAGTGTGGTGGGAAGGACACAGCCTTTAGAGCATGAGCTCCACTTGGTAACAGTTGCTATACACTTTGGGCCCTGCATTAAGTCATCATATTTATTTCTCATAGAAATACACTAGGAGAAAAGTGAAGCACAGAAAGATTAAATAACTTGTCAGGGCTATACACTGAGTAATTAGTTGATTTGGAATTATAACCAAAATCTCTCTGACTCCCATGCCCAGTGCATACTGCTACTACGATCTCCGTGGCGTGGGCAAGTTATTTGCATTTCCACTGCCTTCCATCTATCGTTTGTGGGTAAAGATGAGAGATTATGTACATTCAACACCTAGTACAATGCCTGACAATATTAAATGCTTCCTACATGGTAATTAGGTTGTTATTAATAATCAGGTGATTGTTGCACCCCTTGCTATTTAGAGTTTGGTCTGTGGATCAGAGCATCAGCTCTATGTGGGAGCTTGTTAGAAATGCAGAATCTTGGACTTCAGACCTCCTGAATCAGAATCTGCATTTTAATAAGATCCCCAGGTGATCTGTATACAATTTAAAGTTTAAGAAACACTCCACTACCCTTACACTTGCATACCCACAGAGAATGAAACTTGTTACCTTTTTTCTTTCTCTTTACTCTTTATTTAGAAATATTTCCACACTTCCAAAAATATAACAAGAATAACAAAGAACTTGTTCCTTTTAGTGGAGAATGGTATTTAGAAATTAAGATCCATGTGCCAGGTGTGCTCAAAACCACAGAATTCCTTCTGGCTTTCCCACTTTTCATATTTGTAACTCCTTTTTCTGATGGTGAAAAACCTGGGATATCCATTATCCCCAATATGTTTATGTATTTGCCTGTTCCCTTTGTATGTAACCAAAACCAATTTCCTGCTCTGCCCATCTTCCATTTGACAGTCTTCCTGGTATGGGTCCTGACCCCCACCAGGTTACCACTAGTCCTGGTGGCTTATTTGTTATTCCCTGAGGCAGCTCCTTCTAGCCCAGAATAGCTCCTACCAAAGAAGTTTCTTTCTTATATTGAACTAAAGTCATATTCTTGTAGCTTCCTCGCGTCTCTTTTCCTGCTTGGGAATACGAAGTGTAAGTGTGCTCAGACGTAGTGTGATGTGGTTGGAAAGGGCATGGCCTGGAGTATGAGACATTGTTCTACACTTGCTTCCTGTGAGAACTGTTCACGTTATGTGACCTCTCCTTGCCTCAGTTTTTTCATTTGCAAAACTGGGGACAACATACCTACTTACAGGTAATTGAGGACCAAATGAGACAAGAATATAAATGGCTTAGCATACTGCCTGGTCCATATTAAAGGCAAAATGACATGAGCTCCTTCCTCCATTCATTCCCTCCCTCTCTCTCTTCCTCCCTCCTTTCCTTTCTTTCTTACTTCTTTCCTTTAATAAAACATTTGCTAAGTCCCTAAGCTGTGTTGCACCGTAGTAAACAAAATAGACATGGTTTCTTCTCCCACAGAGCTTACAGGATAGAGGTAAATAGATATATTTAAAAAATTACCTAAATATGCAATTAGAGGTTGTAACAAGTATACGCTCTAGGTACTGGGATACAGAAGTAAGCTAGATAGAGAAGGGCCCCACTTTTATGGAGGTTATATTCTAGGGGACAAGAGAAAAAATAAACAAGAAACAAGTAAGTAAACACATAAGATAATATCAGATAATGGTGAGTACTGTGAAGAAGCACAAGCAGAATGATGTAATTATGATGGGACAAGGGGAGCCTCTTTGGACTGCATGGTCATGGAAGGCTTCTCTGAGGAGATGGCCTTTGGATTGAGCCCCAAGAAGCAAGGAGTCAGCTACATGAAGATACGAGGAACAATGTCCTAGGAAAATGGAGTGGCTGGAGAGAATGAATTTGTGTGTTTGAGGAGCAGAAGGAAGGCCCATGTGACTGGAGCTCAGTGAGTGAGGGGTGGGTGGTGTGAGATGGGGCTAGAAAGGGAGGTCCAGTGGGTCACATAGAGCCTTGGAGGCCACAGTGGGCTGTTCTGTGCCATATCACTATAGACAAGAAGTTCACTCTTTTGAGGGCCCTATCTGTAAAAGGGGGACACTAATATTCTCCAGGCTGACTTCATGAGGTTTGTTGTGAATATAAATCAAGGAGAAATATAAGAATTTTATAAAGCTCGATGTGATTGTTGTTGTCTAGTAGGCATTCTATGGAACTCTTGGTGAATGGAGAAACAAAAGAATAAGATAACAAAGATGCAAAAGACGGCCAACTATGCTGTCTGTCTTTGTCATTCCTAAAAGGAAGGATCAAGAGGCACTTGGAAAAGGGCTGCAAATTTGAGATCACAATAGAAAAAGCTTTTTTAGTGGAGACGTGATGGATTTTTAGAATGTATTTTCAGGGAGGCAGGTAGATAGCATTTAAATGGCCTGACAAAAACACTTTCTTTAAAATACACAAGTAAAAAGGTTAACAATTTGAATCTATCTTGACATTTCCTATTGTCAGCGCCAGGGCTATTTTCTTCCTTGCTTAGGATCATCATTTTCACATATACTTGAGATTGTTATTTCCTGGGCTGGACCACCCACCGTGGAGTGGAGGCTCAGCGTGCATGTAAATAGGAGTAGTTATTGGGCAGCATCCACACCACCTGTGCGTTTCTCTCCTTTACCTTTCACCTCCTCATCCCATGTTTTTGTAACCTGGTCATCATGTGGATCATGGTGGTCTCATCCCATATTATTGTGGTCTGGTGGTCATGTGGACCACTGTGGTCTTGGACTGAAGCCCATCCTTACATTTGCCATAAAAACACTTGCCAAATTGAATAGATCCTGTGTTTGATAGACAACTATATTGCTCTCCAAGGGGCTTGGAAACCAGCATATCCAGTGATCTTGATGAGTTGGATGGTTTTAGGGAAAACCAGGAAGAAGGCAAGGTATGTCTTTTATGATTTTGTCCCCTGCACCCCTCCCTTTTTTCTTAAACCAGTGCAATGCTGGATATTTTCCTTCCTCCTGATACCCTCTCCATTCTCTTTTTCCCTGTTCTCCACCTTGGGAGACTGACTTACATGGGCTACATCAGCAAGGCTGCTTTTGGCTTCTAGTTGGACTGACTAATTGTTCCCTGGCAGGAGATGAGAGGGCGAGAGGGGAGTGAGGTTGGGATATTTTACCTTCCATGTAAGATCTCTTTAGACTGAGTGTGCCCAGGGTGGAAGGTCACTGACTCTCATGAGGGAATTAACCCTGGGGCTAAACTTATATGACTTCTTCCTTCTGAAGATTCTGGTGATCATACCCTTCCCTGGTCTCTTTGGGCGTAGGAGTGCTAATAGCTCAGTTGCCACGATGAGGTCCAGCTTATTGGATTATCCCTTATGGTTACCACACAGCCACACTTTGTAAACAGCCACTTTGTTAGAGAAACCTTTTTCAGATCATCCTATTGTGAATGTCCTATCTGTGTGAGATCCTGACTAGTACAGGTACTATAGGTGTTGGCTGACAAACCCTGTAAGCATGGCCTGTGCTTAGAGGCAACACAGTGTAGTAGAAAGAGCTTTGAGTTCAACTGGACAGTGTTTGAGTTCAGTTTTGTTACTTCCACATTTGTAACTGTGCGCAAAGTTTATAATGTCTCCAAGTTTATAATGTTTATAATTGAGGTCCTCAATTATAAAAATAAGAAAATTATATCTTTTTTTAGAGTTGTTTTGATGCTTGTGTAAAACGTCTGCTCATAGTAGAGCCTCAATCCCTATTTTCACAAATATTCTTTCATGTAAGAAAAAAGGCCAGATGAGATTAGGAGAGGGACAGGCAAGCTGGTAAAAAGTTGAGTTAGGCCAAGCCCTGAAACTTTCTTCATCCAGTCCCAGCATTTGTTTCTGTCCCAGCAGGCCCCTCTGTGGAAAGGGGAACTGAGAGAGGGTGTGTTTCTCTCCAAGTCAGTGACACTCTGGTTCTCACTGGAGAAGTCCTTCTCAAACAGCTGAGCAGAGCAGGGCTCAGCCAGCCCCACTAATGTCCCCCAGATAGGGAGAGCCCGAGGCTCCCGGTGCTCAGCAAAGGGTGGCAATGATGATAGGGTGACTGGCTCAGCAAATGGCGACAATGGCAGGAGAATGATTGGGTCCAAAAATGTCTCCTAGACTAGGAATCGTGTTGAACTTTCATCCAGCAGCCCCTCAGATGCCACTCTCACTGTTTTTTTGCCAAGCTCTCCCTTACCCTGCTGTCATTTTTTGCCCCACAGAAGATATACTCTCCATGGTAATCAAGAGTCTGCTTTTTAAGACTAAGGTCAAAGGAAACTTGGAGTAGGGAGGGGCCATGATAGGTCCCTCCCATATTAATCTCTATCTGCAAATCCATTCCAAATCAATACACAATTTAAGGAAAAACTGAAATCTTATACAAATTCAAGACACATTTTCTGGCACCACTTGAGTGTGCTCCCTCTAAGTGCTTCCCACAGGGAAATTCTGGAGCCCCTACTGCTGCTCTCCACTCTTCCTCAACGCTACCCTGAGGCCCGCCCTCTGACACCAGTGCCCACCCAGGGCATCCCCTGGGCTCCCTAATTTAAACGCAATCACGCATTTAAATAGCTTAGTCCTGAGTGTCTGATACAGAGCTTATATTTCGTTTCTCTCTTTCCTGCAAGCTTCCAGAAAGCTGTACACAACCGGATTCATGTTGGGAGCTTTAGGGGTCATCTGTCCATCTTCTCCTTTCCTATTTACTGGCTAAGATGACTTCTTCTCACTCAAAATGATTTGCAGACCCTCCAAAAATAGCTGTTTTATACTTTTCCACCTCCCCAACAAACACATTTTTGTCCTGCATAATGATTAGTATTCACATGTATGGGCACACGTTGATTCATCACTTACATTTAATAAAGGTATTTCAAGCACCTAATATATCAGGTTCTGTTTTAGACACTGGGGGCTATAGCAGTCAATGAAGCAGATAGGGCCTTACCCTTTAAGAGCTTCTATTCCCAGATATTATCTCTCCCCCAGATCCCCAGGTAGCAGCAAAGCAAAGCAAAGCAAAGCAAAGCAAAAACAAAACAAAATAAAAACACAGAAGTATCAGCCTTTTTTTGATGATAGGGGAAGGGAACCCAATAATTGCAAGTGATGGCTGGAGTGTAAAGATTAAATGCTCAGATCCTGGAGCAAGACCACCTGGGTTCATATCCAGGATCCATCACTTACTAGCTGTGTGACCTTAGGCAAATTATAATATTTAACCCTTCTGTGCTTCTGTTTTCGAATCTGCAAAATGGAGGTATCTATAGCACCTATAAGGAATTGTGAGGATTTATGGTGCCAGCATGTAGAAGCCGTCCATAAAGCTTGTAACTGAAGCCCAAGAACAAAGATTCCATGGCTAATGGCCAATACTACCTTCCAAGCATAGTTGTAAACACCTTATACGTACTGAAGCTCTCACAACAACCTTATAGATCAGGACTAGTGTTACTATGCTTATTTTAATGAAGAAATGAAAACACAGAAAGGTGAGATAACTTGCCCAAGATCACGCAGCTAACATGTGCCCAAGTTGGGCCTTGAACTTGGGCCATGTGGGTCTAGAGTCTCCTCTCCTCTTCATTACACTATGCAGTTAAGATGCTGGGCATTAGCTCAGTTAAGACAGGCTTTGGATTATTTGTACCTTTTCGTTTTTCAATCAGGAAACACCAGAAGGCAAATTAGTGAGCATGGCCTTAGCATTTTCGATTGTGACCTCCCTAAGACCTTTCCCCTTTCCTTCTAGAGCAGACATATTGGGACCCCTACTGAGGGTTTGAAAGGCTCTGGGATCCATGTTGGGTAAAGAAAGAAAATTGGACTGACTCAAATGAACGTGCACAGCACATGCATCTTACTGGTTTTTCTATCTCATGTTTCCCTCTGGGATAATTTCGAATCTTTATGCTGGTGTCTCTTCATCATTAGTGTGAATTTGTGAGGTCTGGGATATGTAGCTCTGTCCCTCTCTCCTCCCCTGGAGAGAGGGACAGAACTACATATGGGCAAAGTCACTTTCATCTCATATTGTGGGGACATTCTCCTTATTTCTGCCACATTCACAGGCCTTCAGTAATCTTGTTGCCCCTCAATGGACCTTTGCATTTCCTGTTACCTCCAAAAGTATCTGTCCTTGGAGGTAAAGCGACATAGCTGAATGCATTATACGTAAAAGTGAGGATGCTCCATTGGCTTATGTTAACAGCTTTACGGCATTTTTCATATTATCTATTCACTTAATATAGCCTAATTTGTGTACTTTCTGACTGCCGCTCTGGATTCTGCAAATATCTTTCTTGGGCTGTTCTTAACAATGCCTAGATCTACTTCCTGTGTGGTGGCAATTAATTTAGACTTACCAGTATATGGGAGCATTCTACAGTCTCGTCTTCAAAGTTCTCCTATCAAAATAGGAATGTGGAAGATTAACACATTTAATTAATAGACAAGATATTCATTTGTTCCTGAGGCCATCTACTCAAAAGGGAGATGAGCATTTTACAAGATATAATTCTAATTATGGGATGAGTTTTAGTGGTATTTCTCTATAATGTATATAAGCACGGTGTGACAATTTGAGATGGTATTATTCCATAAAGCAATTCCATAAGGATGTGTTACGAATGAATCAAACAGTGTCTATCTTTCTCTTTGTCTCTCAGTCACACACGTAATGCATATACATAAGGTCAGACATACCTTGTTATAATACACAAGAGTACCTACACTTGCACTCGTACACGCACTCATAGAATGCTACTGACCCAAACTCAGTAGGGTGGGTGAGTTTTCCTACCCCTGCTGATAAATCTTTACTGATTTATCCATGCCATTGTCCCCAGCAGCTGTGATTACCTCTCTCTGTACCGTGTTTCCTTCTTCTCTCTTCGTATAGAGATCCTTTCCTTCCTAAAGCCCAGATCAGATCCCACCTTTTCCACAAAGCCTGCCCCGATTAGTCCAGCTCACTTTGTTTTCTACCTTGTTTCTATTCATATAGAATTCATGGTCAGTAACGTACAATCTGAGATTACAGTTATTGTCGAATTGCTTTGGGTGAATTATGTTGCCCCAGTAAGATTAGGGACCCTTGAGGAATCCTGATGAGATGTATCCAACTGTGCCTCGCATAGTGTAGGTTTTCAAAAATTTTAGTTGCTTCCAAAGTGAAATATTAAAATCTTTTGTATTCTTCATAAACGTGTAATACAATATTGGAGCAGTAATTGACATCAGTAAGTTTCTTTGTGTAATGCATATATAGGTAAACACAATAGCCTGTGTTAAAATAGCAGGTTTTAAAAAATCAAAGCATGTTTAGCATGAGATAATTGTTTCTTCGTAGAACAGGAAGTTTTTCATCAGTGTAGTTTTCATGAAGTTACATGTGCAGGAGTAGCCTTCGCGGGTGTTTAGAAAAAAATTTGTTTCTGAGGAGCGCTTAGAAAGTTGGCTTGAAGTCAACATCGCTTCTGGGTTATCCTCAGCAGGCAGAAACTGATGAATGCAAAGGGCTGGATGCTGCAAAGGCTGGGAAGCCGAGTGTAAAGGAGAGCATGTGGATTTCTGCCTTAATGTGAAGACTGTCTTCCTCAGTGGCTCGAGTAGTGCCTGGCCCCAGTGGGTACTCAGTAAATATTCATTGGATTAATTTAGATATACTTTATGAATACTGATGTCAAGCAAGTTTTGTGATTTCTTAGTCTGTTGATCACAAATATTCATGCCAGACAGTATTTCTGGAAGGAATTACATCAGCATAATGCAAAGCCCAAGACAGTCTTTGGATAACCAGCTGGCTACATTTTTGGTGTTAAGCACTGACATGCCCTATAGATTATTTTAGGGGGCCAAATGATTTACTTTCCCAGTTTCAATACCAGTTAGGAACTTGATTAAAATGTGCCAGAATCAGGACCTGTCTCTCCCTATCAGTTGGTGATTCCTGTTTATTGCTTACATAATTTACTATTTTGCCTAGAGAAAAGACTTCGAATGCGGGGAAGCTTGTAACAGGTGTAGTGTATGTTCTTGTTTTTCCTAGTAACAGATGGTGCTGAAAGAAGATCATCTCTGTGGGACCATTACAGGATAATGCAGAGGAATAAATAAGCACAATGATAGGTCTCAGCAAAGGCAGCCTGGTCTCAGGGCTGGTCCCCCGTTTGGAAATGGTACAAGTACTATGAGCAGGTTTATCTATAAGCTCAGAAAGGCTTATTTAAAACTCTAGTTCTTTCCTTTTTATTTTCCTCCATATAACATTTCCTCCCACAAATCAAACCACCCTGCTTCTCACTTGAATTATAGGTAGTGTATTAAAAAAGATCTAAATAAAGTGAAGTTCTTTGAACAGTGCTTTGTACTGCAAGGGAAGAGGTGATTTTCCTTGGAGTTCCTCCCCAGCTCCCAACAACTTCTGTTTTTATTTTAATGGATTTGATGGGACCTGGTCTTTGATCTTGGCCTCTTAAAAACCAAAGGAGCAAAGGAAGGTTAATTCCACCAATTCTGTCATAATGCACCTCTGCTATTCTGCATGATGGACACTGCACTAATATAATTTAACCTGGTAGTGGACTGAGGATATAATTATTTTCTCTGGTACAAACATAATTTTCATCTTTCCTGGAAAAAATGAGCCCCCTTAATATAAATTATATGTATATAATACGTATATGTATATGTATACACACACATATGTCTTTTCAGCAGATACACTCTTATATTTCTCATATTTAAAAACATTTAAATTTGACAATGCCAGGGCAGTATTTCAGCAGGACCTAGGCTCATCTTTTCCCTCTCCTTGTTTAAATTTTATTCCTTAATATCCCAGCCTCAGCAGTATTTGAAGAATATTGTTCCCTTGGCCTAATGCAATTTTTTCCACATGATGTATTCTTAGCCTGTCCCTTATCTTCCCTTCACTTGCTGACACTACTGTTTAGTCCATTTGGGGCTAAAATGCACTGAAAGCAAATACGTACTATTTTAACATTCTGCCTGATTCTTGTTCATTAGCAAGAGAGTCTCTCTAACAGGTTGGTTAAATGGCCTTCACCCCTTTTAAGAAAAAAGAGCAAAGAATTCTGTTATGTCTTTGAAAAACAGAAGTGGTGCACAGATACAAGCTTATCAAAAATAATAACATCTCCCACAGCATCTGAGTGTGTATATGTGTGTAGCGTGCATGTGGGTTTATACGTATAATCGTGTATCCACAACTAGAGTCATCTTTCTTATTTCTCAGCAGCATAATTATTGATGCTTTCTGAAATCTCATTATGCATCTAGATCTAAGACCTACTGAAATGCTTCCTTTCCTATATTAAAAAATCATATTTAATGTAAGTATTTAAAATGTGGCCTTTGTATGGCTAACGTCTACACGAATACAGGCATTTGAAGTATGGTTAACCTCTGCAGTGCAAATGTCTGTGGGCCAGAGTGGGTTAATTTTTGATTGCCTTTTCTACCTGCATCCTCGGAACTGAAACAAGCATGCACGAGAAAGAACAAAAACAGACCGTCTTTGTGATGTCACATGCATCTGCCTCTAAATTTTAGTATAGTACATAAATGGCAGTAAGAATTGAAAGAGAAAACAGGAGAGAGATTGCTCTTGAACTGGAATTATTCCATTTTAAAGCTCTAAATTAATTATCTCTTCAGTTTTTGTGATTTCTCAAACATGGAGTTCATGTATATGAGTGGTGATGGGATGTGCAGGGCAAGAGAGGACTCATAAAAATTGGCTATATCTGAAGAAATCCTTTGTTATCTGCCTACCCCCTGAGTACTGTTTGGCTAAATTGCCAAATACTAACAATGACTAGGATATAAACAAAGTTAAGAGAATGATCTTTTTTTGGTCAAGGCCTTGTGTTTAATAGTAATGAACACTAGAGAAGGCAAAATAATTGTAAGGCTGATCATGTAGACTAAGCTTGTTAAATGAAAACAATACATTCTACAACTGAGAATCACACAAAAGAAAATCTCTGCTTTAGTTGGACAACTTAATATGAATTCCTTTTAGTGTTTACCACGTCTAATTAGCCTTAGCTCCATTTCATAGGCAATATTTAATTATTAGTATTTTTTATTTACCTTTTAAAATATTATCATCTTACCTCGAGTGCAATTATCCATTCCAGTCTAGTAGGAATAAATTTGCTCAGGAGTTACTGCAAGATAAACAATGCTTAGAAACCATAACTTTTCTATTGTATTTGTCTAGTTAATAAAGGGAGGCATTTTATTTTCCCCCAGTGACCACTTGTACTTTGTTCAGTAATTAAGGAAGTAAGCTCCTACATTTTAGCTTTTCTATAACCTCTTCAGGTCTGTCTGGGATGCCAGAGCCAGTTGTATTCCGGTATTGGGTAGTAATGGAAAAGCCTGGGATGAAACGGGAGAGGATTCTAATAGTAACACCTTAAATTAGTATCAATAATTTGATCAATATTAAATATATCAAATACGTTCTGCCTGAGAATAATCTGCAAGCTCCTTTTCAGCCTGTATGTTTCAGAGTTTTCAGAAATAGCTCTTCAGCTGCAATGGAATGCTTTAAAAAATACGTGTCATCTCTATATTTTTATGTGTACACTTGCTCACAGGAGAAGCTGCATTTTTGCTGTCAGATGAGGGTTTGAATCCTGGCTCTACCACTAATTAGTTGCATGATCTTGGGCAAATTACTTAGCCTCATTAAGATTTTGCTTTCTCATCTATAGAATGAAAATAACAATATTGCTTACTTCATAGTATTAATGTGAAGGTGAAATGAGGCAATGTATATGAGGCATTATATGGCACTAAATACATAATAAGAGTTCAATAAATATTTTAATTATTTATTGTTAAAGTATATTTATGTATAGACTGTGTGTTTGGTTATAAAGTTGTGATGCTGATTTTTGGATGAAGTTCATGAAATCATTCTGCTCACTTTCTTTTTCATTTATCAGTACAAAGCACAGTTATAAGCACTGCTCATGAAGTACACTTTCTTGTTTTGTTCTACTCATGCTTCAAGTCTCCACCCAGATGTTTCCTCTTCATGGAAGCTTCTCCTCACTCCACTCCATTCAGCTGGAACCTTTTATCCTGTGTGGCACAGCACTCTGAACCCATCTCCGTGAAGGCTTGGTCATTATATGTGCATTATAATCATTGCTTTCCATGTCTTCTTCTCCAGAAGGTGAACTTCACGTCCTGTTTATCTTGGCAGTCACACTGCCTTGTGCACATGTGGTCGTAGCAAGAGATCAATAAAGGTTTCTTCAATAAGTAAATGAAATAGAAAACACTGTTGTTTACGTATGCAAACAAATAGTGATCTTTTTTCAATGATGGCCTTCCTTATATTATTTTCCCCTTATATTATCTTTAACCATGTTTTTGGTTTTTATTCAAGTCATCTTCAGAACTTGTGATACATCATGCAGCATTTAGGAGAATTTCATGTCATTTTACGTAATTCCGCAGGATCCCATGATGTAGCTACTTAGCTGGGTGGGGAAGCAACCTTTTTTGAAACCATTACATTTTTAACTGTTTTATGTATGTTGACTTGCCAGTTGTTAAGGCTAAAATGAAAAGAGACTAGAGGAAGTGACATGAAAGTGAAATTGTCATCCAGGGGCGGCATTGTTTATGGAGTTTGATTGCTGCTTACCAGTAGCACAGGTGCCAAAACTCCAAATCTGACCCATGAACAGACTTGCTACCTCAGGGCAAAATCCAGCTGTATCCCTTCCTGGCTCTAGGGCTACGTTTGGTTAGTTTGCTTATCAACATCTAAGGCTCTGAGTGATCGTGTACATGCTCAGGATTGCACACGCAGCATGGGATGCTTGTGATTCAAGCCAAGGCTTTTCTGACTCTAGTCAGAATGCAAGCTTTCTCTGCACAACATCTTCAAGGTTGAAGTTACCACTTCATTTGCTGGTGGGGTCAGTTTGACCACCCCCTGTTTGCCTGACTGGCCACTGTCTGAAGAACCCATATAATGCTGATGCATCACCAAGCCTGACCCCAGGCGACACAGCCCTACAGAGAGAAGCTCTACTGTCTTGAGTGGGAAGGTCAGCAGGGGGCAGAAGCAGGGTTGGGTAAAGGGGCAGCAGTTGCAGAGCTGCCAGAGGTGCTGACCTAAAAAGGGGCAAACGTGTCTGGAATAAATTAGCAAAATATAATATTTTCTCTCTTGTCAAAATACACAATAAACCCTGTGTGTGTTTATTTGTGTATACATATGTGTGTGTGTTTATCGTGATCTGTCTTCTCAGATGCGTATACAATAACAGTGACTTAAAGTCTACAGACTTAAAAATTCTGAAACTAAAAAGGCACGCTTAATGCCATTTACCAGGAATCAGAGTTCTATGTTATTATCTAAATTTCAAACCCTTAAATATATATCCTAAGAAGTTTCCTAGTTTTCACCTTCCAAACAAATTTAAAAAGTGGAGAGAGAACAAGTATTACACAAAAGTGGGAAATGTTTCACGCCCCACCTCTGTTTTTTCCTAGCTATTGTCTGCTTTGGCTGTGGTAGTAAATTAGTAAGTAAATATATTTCTTTATATAATTTTATTAATTAAAATGAGTTTCTTCTGCTTCCACCAAACAACTAAATAATTGGCTGCTTGGCACTTTATCCCCGGCACGTATGCTGTTGGTGGTGTTGAATGTGGTGGGTTGGCCGGCGTTAAGCCTTCAGGATCAGGTTGATAACTTTTGTCCACACTATGGGCACACTACATCTTCTGCTCCTCTACCCCGCCACGCTCTATCGTACACTGCTCCCTTTTCTGATCTTTAATTTCTTATGAGCAACTCTACCCTTGTCTGATTGGGAGGGCTCCATCACAGGCACAAAGACATGGGAACACCCTGCGTCACTATAATGTCCCTGTATACACTTGGACTTCTTTGGTACTGTTATTTTATCAAATTCTGCATATACCTTCAAACTTAATAAGATATATGCTTTTCTTCTGGCCAGAATATTGAAGCTTATTCCTTAGCATAGAGGCTGTCATACAGAGTGAAGTAAGTCAGAAAGAGAAAAACAAATACCGTATGCTAACACATATGTATGGAATCTAAAAAAAAAAAAAAGGTTCTGAAGAACCTAGGGGCAGGACAGGAATAAAGACGCAGATGTAGAGAATGGACTTGAGGACATGGGGAGGGGGAAGGGTAAGCTGGGACGAAGTGAGAGAGTGGCATGGACATATATACACTACCAAGTGTAAAATAGATAGCTAGTGGGAAGCAGCCGCATAGCACAGGGAGATCAGCTCAGTGCTTTGTGTCCACCTAGAGGGGTGGGGTAGGGAGGGTGGGAGGGAGACCCAAGAGGGAGGGGATATGGGGATATATGTATACGTATAGCTGATTCACTTTGTTATACAGCAGAAACTAACACACCATTGTAAAGCACTTATACTCCAATAAAGATGTTAAAAAAACAAAACAAAACAAAAAACTTACATTCCACTTGCAAGTAATTAAACATAGAACATTTTATCTTCACAAAGGACCTGCAGGGTCTTTCCCCCAGTATAAATGTCAGCATGCTATTGATGCTGAAGTCTCTGGAAAACCTAGCATCTTATAAAATGTGGCCCAAATTAGGTAATTACTTGAGCCCTCTCTGTTCCAAATAATATATGAAACCAAGAAAAAGGAATTATTTGTTTTAACCATAGGTAAGCCTTTAATGCGTGTACACATTGATTTGAAAGATTAACCTCTCTGAAAGTTAAAAAAAAAAAAAAAAAACCCTAATGGTAACTGATTAGATATCTCAACTGCAGGGAGAAAAACAAATGCTTAAGGGTAGATTTTATGTAATTTATATAACTTTGATTATTTGTACTTTAGATTTCCTTAAATAACTCACCAAGAACAGTTGAAAACACCCTCTCTTTTCCAGAGAAAATTTCTTAGTTTGTGGAAGGGCTTGATCTCTATAACATATTGTAGGTGATATTTTGTGTGACAGCAAAAATATGTGAAACTCTTTATCAGTACATTATATTTTGAAAATTAGCTGTAAATAAGGAATGATGATTCCTCAGCTGCTATCTTACTTTTATAGAGATAATATTAATGACTATCGTATTAAGAGCTAAAGTGCAATACTCTGGGCTTAGCAATAAGGTTACCTTTTTGCTTTTATTTAGTATGCCCTCATTTAACATTCATTCACCTCTGTTATGGACTAGGCACAGGGAACACAAAGATGACTGGGGCATGGCCCATGTGCTCAAATTGCTTATGAATCCAGTACAGGAAGGAAGAAAAATATCCAAATAACTACAACACGAGGCAGAGCTTCATAAGCACACTAGGAGAGTTACTGGGTTGTGGGCAAGTTTGGAGCTCTGAGAGACCTTATATGTTTGGGAGGATTTGGGAAGGTTTCTTGGAGATGATGAACTTAGAACTAGGTCACAAAATATAGGTAGGTCCTTGCCAGAGGCAGAAGGACAGAAAGAGATGGGAGGGTATGTCATGCAGAGGAAATGGTAGGAACCAGTTGTGGAAAGGACACTTTGTGGGGTAGTGTCTGAAGCCCCAGGACATGTGCATTTGGCTAGAGTAAGAGACGCACAGGAGAAGACTGGGAGAAATGTCTGAAATTATAGGTTGTTCCTGATCATGAAGGAACTTGACCTCATGGTTAAGGAGTTTGGAATTTGTTCTGAGGGTATAATCACAAGAAGTGGCTACTCAGAAGAGGGGCAGGATTGGCCATGCCTCAGGGTAGTTCCTCTGGTAGTGTGTGCAGCTCTCCCATTGATGTTGGGATAAAGTCACAAATCCTTAGCATAGTCTATGAGCCCCTGAGTAATCTAGCCCCCCTTCTGCCTCTCCAGCCTGCTCTTCCCAGGCCCGCACCAGGCCCACTCGGGTTCTCTTAGCCTGGGTGGGTGGTAAGCAAGCTGCTTCTTGCTTCTCCCACATCCCCTCCATAACCAGTTAGTACTCACCTCTTCTTTCACAACTTAGCTAAATGTCACATCCTCAGGGAAAACATCCCTGACCACCAAGCATCTTTCCTTTTTCTTTGTATTTATCACTTTATCTCAATAGTGGAATTAATAGTTACTGTGTCTCTCTGCCTGTTACAGATGAGAAATTCAAGCTCAGAGAGGTTTTCTTCCCCTCCCCCCAACAGAAGAGCAAAGAAGGAGGAGAACAAACTAGGGTTCTGAGTAGTATTTACCCCAGAATAAATAAAGAGAAACATTTCCAGTACTTAGTTGATGTTATGCAATGACTCCCTGCTTGTAGTCCTTGAATTAGAAAACATCAATTTGTCCTCTTCCATAGTAACTAACCGTTACGGGGCTTTATAATTTTCATATCCACATGAATGTGATCTTTGTATCTCACTTGACCTCATAACAATCCTGGGAAGTGTGCAGAGCCGGTGTTACCCAGTTTTACAGATAGTGCAGTCCAGGGCAGAGAGGTGACTGGCCCAAGGGCATGGCTATTAAATGACAAACTCGGACTTTATCCCCTTCAACTTTGAATTCTGGTCTTTTTGATGGAGTCATTTTTTTCCTCTGAAATAGACTATTACGAAGAGATATTAATATAAGTGCAAAAAATGCTGTGTAATATGTAGCATAAACATCCAGTATTCAATTAACATATGGAGAAATGGCGGGAGAGCAGGGAGCCCACTAAAAGAACGGAATGGAGTCAGATTAGGGCATTGATGCACTTCCAACGTGTTAGAGAGCATTTCTTTAAGTCAATTTGAAAAATTGGCTAGGAAAAACTATTTAAATCCTGCCTAAATGACCTCAATTTCTATTCCAATAAATTACTGGTCTTTTTTGCAATTAGTCATTCAGCTTGTCAACCATATGAGCAGAGGATTTATTTTCTGTTTCAGGCAGTTCTGTTGAGCAGATGGGCAGGCTGCCATGTTGGACCCTGGCTGTGCTTCCAGGTAATGGGGGGGTGGGTGCCAGTGGAGGGGAGGGACGCAGAAGCTGGGATTATCATCTGGAGAAATCTTCTTATTGTTCAGTCAGCTCTGAGATGATATTCAGGCTTTGTTCTAAAATCTCGTTTTAGATGTGTGGTTTGGAAGTTGAGAGACTTTTTCCTAGTGTTGTGTCTGGCTCAAGGCCAGCTGGGCAGAGGGGAAACCAGAATGTGTGCAGGTTTAGTCCTAGAAAGCATTGAGGGAGTGTTGCTTAGTTCATCATCAGCAAGGCGGGATCCTGAGTGGCAGCCAGATTTAATTACTTGGAGGTCCCTGGAAGGTGCTGTGATCTGAAGCAGGAGGGGAGCTGCAGATCAGAGCCTGGGGAAACAGAGAAACAGAAGACCGAAATGTAGGAAGAAGTGGACACAGCGTGATGAATGATCCTGCCAGAGGATGTTGCTCTTGCCCAGGATTAAGTCACTGGATTGTTGCAGAGATATGCCTTCCTGCCCACTGGGCAAGTGTCTATGGGCAACACAGTCAAGGTTTCAATTTGGCCTTTTATTTATTTAGATTTTTTTAAGATTTTTTTTTTTTTTTGATGTGGGCCATTTTTAAAGTCTTTATTGAATTTGTTACAATATTGCTTCTGTTGTTTTTATGTTTTGGTGTTTTTGGCGGCGAGGCATGTGGGAACTAGCTCCCCAACCAGGGATTGAACCCGCACCCCCTGCATTGGAAGGCGAAGTCTTAACCACTGGACTGCCAGGCCACCTGGCCTTTCCTTTTAGATTAATGCAGTAACCTCCTAACAGGTCTCCCTGTTTCTACCCTTGCTTTGCTTCAGGGATATCTCAATATGACAGAGTGATTTTGTTAAAATATAAGTCATATCCTATCGTTTCTTTGTTCAAAACCCTTAGATGACTTCCCTTTTTACTCAGAGTAAAAGCCAAAGTCCTTAAGATATTTACCCTCCTGGTGCTTACTTACGGATCTTATCATCCATTGTTGCTCTTACCTCACTCACCGGATCTGACCCTACTGGCATCTTTGTAGCTACTCAAATGCACCAGACATATTCCCACTCCAGGGCCTTTGCACTTGCTCTTCTCTGTTCTTAGATCCTCTTCTGCCCCGCATGAGTCTCTTCTTTATTACCTTCAAACCTTTGTGAGCAATTGCCTTATCAGAGAGTCCTTTCCCAACTACCTTCTTAAAAGTGCACCTCTTGCCTCACCATCTTCCTTCCATGCTTTATTTTTCTAACATACCATATCCTTTACTTAATGAGTTTATTGTCTTGTTTTTCCCTAATATAAAGTTCCATTAGGGAAGGGATTTTTGTCTGTTTTTAAAAGTTTTGATTTGTTAACTCTTGTATCCCCAGTGCCTAGAACTATGCCAGACATATAGTAGGCATTCAATTACTATTCAATAAATAAATAACCTTATGTTGGGCTGGGTTCTCTATTTTTTTTTTTTCATCCATCCATCCATTCATCCAGCCAGCCACCCATCCAGTCATTTATGACCCAGTCACTCATCACTTCTTCTGATACTGCTTTCCCCTCTGTTCATTATTCTCCAATTTCACTTACTTTCTTTTTGCTTCCTAATCAGTCCAAATTGGTTCCCTTCTGAAAGCCTTTGCACTTGCTCTTCCTTTTGCCTGGAAAGCTTTTCCTCCAGATCATCTCATGTCACTCAGATCTCAGCTCAAATGTCACCTCCTTAGAGAAGTCTTCCCTGACCACCCTGCCTAAATCCTCCCCTGTCCCCCATCCCTATAACTCCATTCACTGTCTTGTTAGCCTATTTTGGTATCATGTTTGGGATTAAATATGACCATTTAAAATTATCTTGTTTATGTATTTGTTTGTTTGTTTACTCTTTCTGTCTTGCCTCCTGGTAGAATGTAAGTTCCATTAGAGCAAAGATCCTGCTGGTTTTGTTTCCCATTGTATACCCAGTATCTAGACCAAAGCCTGGAGCATGTTGGATGCTTAATAAATATTTGTTGGTTGTATGATTAAGATTACATTTCCTGGAGTTAAAACTATCTGTATTGAAATCCCAGCTTCACCACTGACTATGCCTATGGCTTGGGGACGGTGTTTGACTTTCCTATGCCTAAGTTTCTTATCTGTATATGGGTATGGTAATAGTAAATCTCTCATGTGATTATTGTGGGGATCAGTGCTAATGATAATGATAATGATAATAATAGTGATAGGTACCATTATTGGTCAGCTACTATAGACCAAGCACTGTTTTAAACTCTACCTATATTTAGTTATTTAATCCTCCTCATAACTCTATGAATTGGGCACTATTTTAATTCCCATATTTCACATGACTCAAGTTTTAGAAAGGCAAATAACATGTAGTTACAAATAGGTGGAAAAGGGATTGAAGCCAAGGAAGTTTGGCTCAGATCCTGTGCTTTTACTTGTGCTCGGGACATAGTAATCATTCAGTAAATGTCAGCCATTATTATTATTAACTACATATTTGTAAATGAATACACAGTAAATCCTATTATTTTCCCAAAGATATCAGCTGTGAAACTGGCAGCTTCATATTAGATTCCAGTAAAAGCAAGAGGAAATTCACACTGATGTTAGACTATAATTCAAAAATACAAATCCTTTTGTTACATAGGGAGTAATCAAAATACATAAAAAGGAATATATTTTATTTAATTTGAGCATTAAATTTATTGAAGATATAACATGTGCTATATTATACTGGCAACTGACATCTGTTAAAACAAGCTTCCAGAATGTCAGTTTGGCTTAGGTAATTTTGTGAAAGAGGTTCAATATCTGTGTTCTGGATAATTCCCCAAAGAAAATATCTTGGCAAACTACAACATACAGGCTTTCAAACTTGCTTTTGAATAGTTAAAACTGAGCTCCAAATCTTCAAATGTCAAAGGAATACTGTGTTTTTTTTTGTTGTTTTCTACTTTGTAATTTTCGTTATGGACATTTGTATACTTGTCAATATTTACTAAGCTGCAATATTTTTTGAGAACAGGTATTATATGTTTTTATTTTTTCACACTATATTTATGCCAGCACCTTGCATTTTTTGTAGGGAGTTAAAAACTTTTACCACTCATAGATAACCATTGTTAACTTGTGCATATTTGGATTTTATATTTCATATTCAGGGAAACTGTTTTTCCTGGAGTTAGATGATGACGTTGAGTGATTAAGTGTATATACACGTCAACTCTGGTTTATAGGAGATACAGCATCTCTGTTCAAATGGAAGATTTGTGTTTAGACCTTCTATGAGGGTAGTGGGTGTACCCAGTGAAGGCATTTAGATAATAATAGGATTTTAGAGCTGGAAAGAACATTGGGACCCTATAATCTAATTTCTTCCTTTTATAGATGTGAAAACTGAAAACCAGGGAGAGTAAGTGACTTGTCTAAAATAACACAGCTAGTTAGTACTAGAACTAGAGCTAGGACACAGGTGTTCTAATTCCTCTTTTAATGCATTGTCAGAGGGAAGAAATAATATGCTCCAGGAATTTTGCTTTCCTATTGTAGACAGTTACCCACCATTTTGCCACTCTTAGACAAACATTGTTAATTTATGGATGTTTGGTTTTTGTATTTCATGTAATATATGTGTGTACATGTATGTGTGTATAAAATATATAATTATATATAGTATAGTTTATATCTAAACGTATATTACATATTAATATATATCAATACAAGCCTTTATTATTATATGTAATAAATAACATATTCTATAGTTTTATATACATATAATTAACATTTTCTTATTTGGGATCATATGAAACTTTTTTTTTTTCCATCAGAAAATAAGCCTTTATTTGACACTTCTCTTACACAGCAGGAGTTGAGCAGGATTGCTTCTCCTCTTGCTTTATGTGAAGAAGTTCAGCCTCGCGATCACCTGCAGGCTTGATGGTTTGGTGACAGTTGCTGCATTGTTTCACCTGAACTATGAAACATTATTTTAAAATTTAAAAATGTGTTGGAGAATGTTCTCTCTTTTCTTATCCTTGAGTTTTTTTAACTTTAGAATTACTTCACTATTTGGTAAAACTCACTTTGGGCATAATGATTTTGGGGAGGGGTAGATTTTAAACTGTGAATTCACTTTCTTAAGAGTAGAGGTTTACTTAGTATTTCTGTTTCTTCTTGAATCATTTTTGATATGTGATAGTTTCCAAATATATTGGCGTAAATTTGTTCATAATATTCTAGAATTGAAATGTTTTGTCTTTAGTTTCGTCCCATTTTCATTCTTAATATCTTTAAGTTTTTTGTCTTCTTTATCTTTACTTTTCGATCAGGCTTATCAGATGAAAGTCAGTATTATCAGATATTTCAAAGAACCAGCTCTGGTGGACACAAACCTGTGCCACCCAGATCCTTCTTTTAGGATGTCTTTTTTGCCCCAGCTGCTGGAAGTGCTTTCACCTACAGGGAACCTAAACTACAGGGTACCACCTAGTCCAAGGCCACACCCTTATCATGGGGCAGCTCACATACAAAGACTGACTGAGGCAGGGGTATAAAGGCCAGTTATTTTGGTCCAGTGGGGCAATTTTAATGGGTCAGTTCAGCTTCAGAGCCCCCCATAGAGTCTGCTGAAGTTCTTTGGCTTGCATTGCAAACCATCTTCCCCCTCGGTTTCCTCTCCTCTCTTCTACAGGTGTTAATCCCAAGAACAAGTCCTAATAAACATCCTGAATGCTGAACTCTGTCTCAGAAACCCCTTCCTGAAGGACACAAACTTCAGCATTTGGTACCAGGAGGAGGCCAGGAAACTGGCAATAAGATGGAGTTTTGGGGTTGTATCATTCACTGCCCAGTTGGTAGTGAGGATCCCATCACTTGGTGGCAGGAAGAACACAGATAGCGCCTGGCAAAAGGTGATGGTCCAGTCATGAAAACTTTCATTGGTGGTGATTTGGGATATTTTCTAGAAGCAGTGCCTTAACTAGTGTGAAGCATTAGGCATTTGTAAACCATGATGGAAATAGTAAGTAAAAGGAAAGTGGGATTAGATAGCTATTTCTATGCTCTGTTCTAGAAAAAGATGATGAAAGACTGAAAATGAATAGCAGGCAATTAAAAGCCAAATGTGAAAGACTGAGGGCCCCTTTGGGAGTCTTTAAAGAGGACTGTATGTCTTGTAATGGGAGGGAGAGAAAGCTGAGGACCAGGGGCTCCATCAAAGAGTATTTGAGCTCCAAAGTGGTTAAACTTGCAACCAAGGCACGTCTGCTACACCAAGGTCAGGGCCCCAGGTGGGAAAGAATGAGTAAAGATAATAGAAAAAAGAGCAAGAACCACATTAAAAGATAGACTGAACAAACGGGAATTGTCCCGAAAGTGTTATAGAGATGTAGCCAGTTAATCAGTCAAAGTATGTTAGTTTTGTGGCTTTGTAATTTGTTGTGATTTCTTTTTTTTAATTTATAATTTGTTGTGATTTCTTTTCTCCACCTAAATAAATATTCACTTTGTACTAAAAACAAAAAAGAGCAAGAGGCTGAACGTGTAATTTCATAGAACAGAAAACAAGAACCACTCTTAAATCTGTGTAAAACTCACTAGTAATCAGAGAAATGCAAGTTAAAACCACAACTAGATGACATATTTTATATTTTAAATGGACGGCAGTTTGGAGACATAAAGAGACTTTAGTCTATAGCGATGCAGACAAATCAAAATGGACTATTATTCATTTCTGATTTTGAGTCCTTTGGCACAACTAGCATATGGATTTCTCATTGGTTCACTTCACAAGGTCCATTTGCTATTTGTGTTGTTCTGCTCTCTCTTCTATGCTTTTTACTACCACCTACATTTCTGTTTGTTTCTAAGGCAGAGAAGATTAGCATTCTCAATATATTTTTCCAACTCTTCCTCTCAAGGTCTGTTCTTGTTTGGGCAAGCTTTATAGAACACTTTCCTCATCAAAAATACTTCTCTCCTTAAGAGAAAGCTGATATTAGCCACTCATGCATCAATATTAACTCAAATGTCACCTCTTTTGGTAAGTCTTCTCTTATCTTCCTAGGCAATTTATATCTCATTCCACTGTGTGCCCATAGCTTATAGCACTTATTACACCATAATTATTTTCTTTCGTTTTTGTCTTTCCCATTTAACTTGTGAGCATTGCTAGGGAGGAAAGAAATCTTATTTTTTATAAAACCAATGTGTTATTTATGCCCAGTCCAGAGTGAGTATCAACTGATGATTATTGAATGAATGCATGCCTGCAGGATCCAAGCAGTATCTTGAAACAATTAGAGGGCCCACAGAATTGGCCTGATTCCTTTTCTCAAAGCTTAGAGTTCCTCACATTTATGGCTGACCCAGGTAGGAAGTCTTGCCTGTTCTTTTTGTCCTTTAGCCCACTTGTATTATTTAATAAACATAGGTGTCAGCAACTTTATATGTGTTATTTCACACCATCCTTAAAACAGTCCAGCTGTGGGATATTAGTATCCCTATTTTAAAGATGTCAAAGTTGAGGCTAAGTAACTTGCTCAAGATTATGTAGTTACAGAATGTTAGAACCAGGATTCAAACCCAAGCTTGTCTCTAAAGCTCAGGCTCATTCCACTGCATCACATTCTTCACACGCCTGAGCTCTGCAACTTTGATGTGATCACTTGGCTTCTTTTGGAGAGTAGACTGAGGAATGAGGAGGCTCAGTTATGATACACCAAAGGGTTGGTGCCATGATGTTCAAGAGTTGCTGATGACTGCTGCTGTCAAGATGATCGGTGACCACTTTGAAGAAAGGCCAGGCTGCTGGATACCTCTTGGGTTAGCAGAACATTGCTTTTTCTTAAAATAACACAGCGAGCCTGGTTATTTGAAGTGGTGCTTTGGTCTGTCTTTATAGCTTTCCTTCTGTCTGCCTTGCTTATGAGTTCTTACTCTCACCTACCATTCAATGATACTTTACACATCCCATAGTGGCCAGTGCAACAATGGGTCCCACCTACCTGGAGGATATTGGCAGCTTTTTTCACTGGCAAATGCTCCTGCTGTATTGACTGTACTGGAGGGGACCTTAACTAATGTTTCATGATGCTAAAGAAGTTGTTCTTGCTTGAATGATTGGAGCTGCACTATTGCAAGATTAATCTGACAGCCTTGGAAAAGATAGATGGGAGTTGGGGGATAGCAGGTAGACAAGCCAATTAGAACATTAAAACTGTCTGGGAGGAAAAGGATCAGATGCTCAACTAGAGTAGCAGTGGAGACATAAAGTAAAAGGCAAATGCAAAAGACACTGGGGACATATCTGAGGTGATAGTTGAGGCAGTTCCAAATCTCCTAAGCATATAGAAGTCAGAGCATTGCTACTTCCTTATAGCTCTTTGGTGTCAAATTTGATAGACCATGAATTCAATTTAATTCAACAGCTATTTGTTGAGCACATGCTATATGCCAGGCATGCTATTAGAAGTTGTGAGACCTGCCCTCAAACATCTTAACAATGTAGTAGGTTATATAGAGAAAATGGTGAAATATGGTTCACTTGAATTGTGAGAACTGGGGAAAAGTTTTATGAAACTGTTGGCAGTTAAGATAGGTTTGATAGATGGATGTGGTTTTTTAACAGGTGGTGATAGGGGAGGAGAGAGAAGGTATTCCAGATGGAAAGAGATTGTATGGGGGGCGGGACACATGGCCCGCCGCCGCCATCTTGAATTGCAGTGTTGTGCATGGCGCTTCTGCACATGCTCCGGAGCTGAGGTGTTGGTGCGGCCATTTTGCACCAGGAACTCTGGTCTGAAGGGCCGGGTGTGAGGCCTCTGCCTGCGGCCGCCTCTGAACAAATGAAACCAGACTAAGCACCAAGGGATAGAAAAAAGGGCCCTTCATCAGGAGGGAAGCATCATCCTCAAGGATAGGAGTCCTTGAATCTGGCATCAGAGTCATTTTGGAGAACTGGTTAAAAACACTGCCCCGTTTCCTCTGGACTCAGCCCCATTGGGAGAGATAATTACTCCAGCAACCTCACTCAATTCTGTTGCAGCCGTGTGCCTGACAGGGTCTTGGTGCTCCGGCCTGGTGTCAGGCCTGAGCCTCCGAGGTGGGAGAGCCGAATTCAGGACATTGGACCACCAGAGACCTCCCAGCCCCACGTAATATCAGTCGGCGAGAGCTCTCCCAGAGATCTCTGTCTCAGCGCTAAGACCCAGCTCCACCCAACGATCAGCAAGCTCCAGTGCTGGATGCCCCATGCCAAACAACTAGCAAGACGGGAACACAACACCACCCATTAGCAGAGAGGCTGCCTGAAGTCATACTAAGTTCACAGACACCCCAAAGCACACCACTGGACGTGGCCCTGCCCACCAGAAAGACAAGATCCAGCCCCACCCACCAGAACACAGGCACAAGTCCCCTCCACCAGGAAGCCTACACAAGCCACTGAACCAACCTCACCCACTGGGGGCAGACACCAAAAACAATGGGAACTACAAACCTGCAGCCTGTGAAAAGGAGACCCCAAACACAGTAAGATAAGCAAAATGAGAAGGCAGAGAAATATGCGGCAGAGGAAGGAGCAAGGTAAGAACCCACCAGACCAAACAAATGAAGAGGAAATAGGCAGTCTATCTGAAAAAGAATTCAGAGTAATGATAGTAAAGATGATCCAAAATCTTGGAAATAGAATGGAGAAAATATAAGAAACGTTTAACAAGGACCTAGAAGAACTAAAGAGCAAACAAACAATGATGAACAACACAATAAATGAAATTAAAAATTCTCTAGAGATTGTATGGGGGTAAAAGAGGTGTCAAATTTGCAGTAAAGGAGTACACAGGAGATAAAACTAGAATCTGGGCTTTAGCCATATTTGTAGGGTAGGGAATTTTATTCCACTTAGTAATAGAGAGCCATTGAAGAGTTTTATGCTAAATGCCATAATGTGAGCTTGATTTTAGGAAATTAGAATCTGACAAACGTGAAGTGAAAAGCTATTAGAAAAAGAATACTGGGGCTTCCCTGGTGGCACAGTGGTTGAGAATCCGCCTGCCAATGCAGGGGACACGGGTTTGAGCCCTGTCTGGGAAGATCCCACATGCCGCAGAGCAACTAAGCCCATGTGCCACAACTGCTGAGCCTGTGCTCTAGAGCCTGTGAGTCACCACTACTGAAGCCCACGCACCTAGAGCCCGTGCTCTGCAACAAGAGAAACCACTGCAATGAGAAGTCCGTGCACTGCAATGAAGAGTAGCCCCCAGTTGCTGCAACTAGAGAAAAGCCCGTGTGCAGCAACAAAGACCCAACACAGCCAAAAATAAATAAATAAATAAATAAATTAAAAAAAAGAAAAAGGAAAAGAATACTGAACTTAAGAGGTGGTATACTTGAGTCCTTGGTCTAACTATTTTATTTACTAGGTAAGCTGCCTTAGACTGGTCATTGAGTTTTTCTGAATTAAGATTTCTTCATGAACAAGGGCAGATAATAATCTCTGAGTTCCTCAACTGTTGTTGTGAGCACCAAATGAGAAGTGGGTGAAAAGATTTAATAATCAAGTAAGAATCAAGTTATTTTCAAAGTTGGGAATAAGGTTATGAGTTTAGAGAATATGATCACTGAGGTGATAAAGAATAAGGAGAGTATCTACAAAAAAAGAAAATTATAGACCAATATCACTGATGATATAGATGCAAAAATCCTCAACAAAATACTAGCAAACAGAATCCAACAACACATTAAAAGAATCATACACCATGATCAAGTGGGATGTATCCCAGAGATGTGGGGATTCTTCAGTATACGCAAATCAATGTGGTACACCATATTAACAAACTGAAGAATAAAAACCATATGATCGTCTCAATAGATGCAGAAAAAGCTTTCAACAAAATTCAACACCCATTTATGATAAAAACTCTCCTGAAAGTGGGCATAGAGGGAACCTACCTCAACATAATAAAGGCCATATACAACAAACCTACAGCAAACATCATTCTCAATGGTGAAAAACTGAAAGCATTTCCTCTAAGATCAGGAACAAGGCAAGGATGTCCACTCTCACCACTGTTATTCAACATAGTATTGGAAGTCCTAGCCACGGCAATCAGAGAAGAAAAAGAAACAAAAGGAATCCAAATTGGAAAAGAAGAAGTAAAACTGTCACTGTTTGCAGATGACATGATACTATACATAGAGAATCCTAAAGATGCCACCAGGAAACTACTAGAGCTAATCAATGAATTTGGTAAAGTTGCAGGATACAAAACTAATGCACAGAAATCTCTTGCATTCCTATATACTAACAACGAAAGATCAGAAAGATAAATTAAGAAAACAATCCCATTCACCATTGCAACAAAAAGAATAAAATACCTAGGAATAAACCTACCTAAAGAGGTAAAAGACCTGTACTCAGAAAACTATAAGACACTGATGAAAGAAATCAAAGATGACACAAATAGATGGAGAGATATACCATGTTCTTGGATTGGAAAAATCAATATTGTGAAAATGACTACCCAAAGCAATCTACAGATTCAGTGCAATCCCTATCAAATTACCAGTGGCATTTTTTACAGAACTAGAACAAAAAATCTTAAAATTTGTATGGAGACACAAAAGACCCCGAATAGCCAAAGCAGTCTTGAGGGAAAAAAGCAAAGCTGGAGGAATCAGACTCTCTGACTTCAGACTATACTATAAAGCTACAGTAATCAAGACAATATGGTACTGGCACAAAAACAGAAATATAGATCAATGGAACAGGATAGAAAGCCTAGAGATAAACCCACACACCTATGGTCAACTAATCTATGACAAAGGAGGCAAGGATATACAGTGGAGAAAAGACAGCCTCTTCAATAAGTGGTGCTGGGAAAACTGGACAGCTACATGTAAAAGAATGAAATTAGAACACTCCCTAACACCATATACAAAAATAAACTCAAAATGGATTAGAGACCTAAATGTAAGACTGGACACTATAAAACTCTTAGAGGAAAACATAGGAAGAACACTCTTTGACATAAATCACAGCAAGATTTGTTTGATCCACGTCCTAGAGTAATGGAAATAAAAACAAAAATAAACAAATGGGACCTAATGAAACCTAAAAGCTTTTGCAAAGCAAAGGAAACTACTAACAAGATGAAAAGACAACCCTCAGAATGGGAGAAAATGTTTGCAAACGAATCAACAGACCAAGGATTAATCTCCAAAATATATAATCAGCTCATGCAGCTCAGTATTAAAAAAACAAACAGCCCAAACCAAAAATGGGCAGAAGACCTAAATAGACATTTCTCCAAAGAAGACATACAGCTGGCCAAGAAGCACGTGAAAAGCTGTTCCACATCACTAATTATTAGAGAAATGCAAATCAAAACTACAATGAGGTATCACCTCACACCAGTTAGAATGGGCATCCTCAGAAAATCTACAAACAACAAATGCCGGAGAGGGTGTGGAGAAAAGGGAACCCTCTTGCACTGTTGGTGGGAATGTAAATTGATACAGCCACTATGGAGAACAGTATGGAGGTTCCTTAAAAAACTAAAAATAGAATTACCATATGAGCCAGCAATCCCACTGCTGGGCATATACCCAGAGGAAACCATAATTCAAAAAGACACATGCACCCCAATGTTCATTGCAGCGCTATTTACAATAGCCAGGTCATGGAGGCAACCTAAGTGCCCACTGACAGACGAATGGATAAAGAAGATGTGGTACATATATACAATGGAATATTACTCAGCCATAAAAAGGAACGAAACTGGGTCATTTGTAGAGACATGGATGGATCTAGAGACTGTCATACACAGTGAAGTTAAGTCAGAAAGAGAAAAATATTATATATTAACGCATATATGTGGAATCTAGAAAAATGGTTTGCAGGGCAGAAATAGAGACACAGATGTAGAGAACAAACATGGACACCAAGGGGGGAAAGTGGTGGGGGGAGGGTGGTGGGATGAACTGGGAGATTTGGATTGACATATATACACTAATATGTATAAAATAGATAACTAATAAGAACCTGCTGTATAAAAAATAAATAAAATAAAATTCAAAAATTCAGAAAAAAAAAAGAATAAGGGGAGTATCAACTGAAGTGAAAATATAGGAAATGGAAGCAAACAATTTAAAAATAATAACTAACACCTTCGAAGTACTTACTAAAAGATGTTCTTCCAAGCACTTTGTATACATTAATCCAATAACCCCCTGAGGTAGGAACTATTATTATCTTTACAGTAAGGTTAAAAATGTTGCCCAAGTTCATTCCATTGAAAATGGCTGAGATTTGAACCCAGGCAGGTTGACTCTAGAACTTCGATTTTCACCGTTATAATACTAACCTTCAGCGTTGTAGAGGAAGCTTTGGTTAGCTTAGAGTTTCTGTATTAGTTTTGCTGTTGACACTTGAGTAGGTAGGAAGATACTGAACAATGATTCAGTGTTTAGATCTGGAATCAGTATGGGTTTACATTCCAGCCCAGCTAGACTTCTTAGCTCTCTGGTCTTTGGTTTTTCCACCTATAAAATGGGGATTCGTTTAATGCTTAACTTCTAGGGTTGTTGTGAAAATGATTACAGATAATCTGGTGAAGCACCTGGTATAAAATAATTATTTTTAAAATTCTGAACCTGCTTCTCAAAGCATTACTCCATTCAGGGTTATGCTCCCTGGTTCATCTTTTTGTTGTCTTTGTGTGTTCCAGTTCCACAGCATCCTTAGCAGCTGAGTTTTATCGAGAGCTGCACTGTTCAGTAAAAGCCCCTCACTGCTTTTGAAGCACGATCGTCTTTGATTTATTGTGTGACTTTCGGTTGTGCACTTAACCTTTGTGGGTTTCAGGTGGCTCCTCTAGGAAATGTTGCTTACTCTTCCACAGAAAACTCAGTTCAATGAAATGGAGTCAAGGTGGTTTAATCCTGGATGAGAACAGTGTCAGAAGGGTTATGAAAGTGGTAGGAGACTTTGATTCCAACTAAGAGGGAATGACAGATGGATTGGTCTATCTCATTTAGGGTTTCAGGCCTACAGGAAAAAAGGTACTGGTTATGAGGGAAATGAGCACGGTGTATGGTTAGGAGCTTTGGATAGTGAAAAGAGGCTTTGGGATCACGTAAACCTGAGTTTGAGTCCTAGTTTTGCGCTTACTTTGTGAGCCTGTGACTTGATCTCTCTGGCCCTCAGTTACCTTTTTTTTTTAAAATCATAAGACTAATTATAATTTCATGAGGTAACTGTGAGGATTAAATGAGATAAAGTATAGTGGGTCAAAAAAAATGCTATAATTGATTTCCATGTCTGGGCTCTTGAATGAGGAAGGAACGTATCATCATGTTTCTTCACTTTTTCTGAATGACCCCAGAAGTCATAACTTTGTCCACTGAAATGGGAGACAAGTTTGAGAGCCCTTACTGTTCAAGGGTACCTAGAATCTCTGAGGCCATTCATCTTAATTTCAATTAAGAAAAGTTATCTTGCAGAGATAGAGCAATTACCTCCTAACCAAGTGACCAAACAGTACCACTAATAGTGGGGGCACCCTGACATCATGGGTCTCCTGACGTGATGCAACAGTTCACGGAATTGCCTAGGAAGTGTTCTTACTAAAAAAGTTTAAGCTGAATCTAATGAAGTCTCTATAACTAACTTCAGTTTACATGAAATATAGAGGATAGAGGATCAAGATATATGACATTGTAAGGAAACAGTCCAGAATGTGGGACATTCTATAAGACAACTGGTTTGGACTCTTTAAAAAGTCAATGTCATAAGAGAAGAAAAGGCAGAGAGAGTATTTTAGCTTAAAAGAGATCACAGATTAACAATTAAATGCAAGGTATGGACTGAAACAGGGTCCTCAAGTGGAAAATAAAGGAAAACAGGAATAAAATACATTTTGGGACAGTTGGTGAAATTTGAATAATTACAAATTGAATGTTGAGAAAAAATGCTTGACATCCCACCTTCCCATCCCCCTCCCATCCCTCATTTTCCCTATCTCCCCCACCTCTGCCCCTATATTTTGAATCAGTCATTTAGTTGGTCTGTGACGGGACCAGGACATCGGTAGCTAGTGAAAATTCAGCAGGTGATTTTAATGAGAACCATAGCCTTAAAATAACTCTGGCACCTGTGCACCAGGAGACACATACAAGATAGTTCATAGCAGCACTGCTTGTAATATCACAGAATGGAAACCACCCACACGCCTATCAACAGTAGAATGGATAAACTGTGCTGTTTATAACAAAGGACTATGATTGTTTTAATGCCTATGAACATTTTGATAGTCAACATTTTGGTCTCCTCAAGTTGAATTCCCAGTTTCCATTTTAATCTACCCTCTTCTACCCCAGCTTTAGTTGTATATTATAATAAGGACATTCCTAGACATTGCCTTAGAAGCTGTCTTTACCCCTTACTTTCTGCAGATTTCACTCACTGGTTATCAGCTTCTCTAGGGTGAATTTTTCTATTCTGCTGAGATATGTAATTCCCAGATTCCAGTTTGTGGTTTGTAGAGAACGGGAACTGGCTTGCTTCTTTAAAAGCCATTTGCAGTAGTCTGCCTGGAATTTAAAATGTTATGTCTTATTCCGTCAGTCCATGTATTATTACCCCATCTGAATTTAGCTAACTGAACTAATGCATAATTAGCATTTCTCTCGACTCATACCTGTGCCTCCCTAATGAATTGGAAATTATGTTTTCACGGTGTGTACTGGGAAGGAAGACATGTCTGGAATGACTTTCTGAGGTGATATTTCCTCTCTCTTCCCTGTAAACTCCCACTTTGCTATTTTTATTACTATTTTTAAAAAGTTTTCCTACAGCTGATGGAAATATTATTTAATAAACTTATCAGGTTTGCGATTTCTCATAAACCCAAGTTCCCGGCATTCTCACCTTCACTATTAATTAACTGGGCCTCTCCTAGTGAAAGTAACAGTGTTGTTTTATTTCTTACTGTTGAGATGTGTTAATGACTCATCAGCAGGGTATTAAGGCTCATTTTCATCCAACAAGAACTGAAGATACACCTTTCACAGTTTATTAATTTTAAGGTTCCCTGGATTAAAATCATCTGTGAGGGTTAGAACCCTCTTAAAAATTGTAATGCACTTATTTGGTTTACGATATTTGGAGCCCATGTTTGTTTTGACAGAGGGAGGTATATTAGTCCATGAAGGGATGATGGTGTATGATCAAGGTAAACAACTTTGTGAGCTTCCAAGATAATTGCAGAAGCTGTCACTAATTATAAATCTAAGTTTCAGATACACTTACCTCTGTGAAAAAGGGATCTGTGGTAAGAACCTTTGGATTTCATTTTTTAAAACATTACAGGTGATAATACTGTGGCCTAAAAGAGCATTGTCTTCATTTTCCTAAGGCTTTTTTTGAGTACAGTGCCAAAACCTTTCAGTTAGTGGATGTATCAGTTTTTACTTTGTGATGAACCACCCTAACATTTAATGGTTTAAAATGACGATCCTTTCTTTCCTGCGCAGTTCTGTGGATTGGCAGTTTGGGCTGGGCTGAGCTGGGTGGTTCTTTTGCTGGTCTCAGATGGAGCTCACTCACATGTCATTGGTCAGTTACCAGGTTGGCTTGGGGCTGGTTGGTCTAGGAGAGACTTCAGATGGGATGGCTGGTGTTTGCTCCATGCTCTCTCACAGCGTCCAGGAGTCTAGTTTGGGCTTCTTTACGTGTGGTGGTTACAAGGGACCTAGAGGCCTCAGGAGAGGGCAAGCCCAGAGACACATGCACTTTTTAAGTCTCTGCTTGAATCATGTGTTTGGTTTTGTCTTACTGGCTAAAGCGAGTCCCACAGCCAAGTCCAGAATCAGTGTGTGTGTGTGTGTGTGTGTGTGCAGGAGGGAGTTACTAAGGGCAGGGATACAGTGAGGTGTGAATGGATCAGGGCTACTACTACTATAATCCTCCAGAGTGAGGTAGAAGAAAGATTATTTGTCTAAATTACTATAGCCCAACATTTCCCAAGTAGATCCTAAGACATATTCAGGGAAAATGTCTACATGGTATTGAAAGAGGAGTTCTGGAGTTAAGTAAGTTTGGGCAACATTGGATTAAGCAAAGTGAAAGAGGTTTCTTTATTGCAAGACTTCTCATGGTTGTTAATACGCTAACGTTCATTGTGAATCTTTAATAGTAGGTACAGAATTTCCCAAACTTAGTTGACTATAGAACTTTTTCTTTCCCCTCTCCTGCCACGGATTTTCTTTAGAGATAAGTGTTCTTTAAAATATATTAAAAATACTACATCGCCTTAGTGTGTTTTTTGTTTTTAACCTATTTCCCTAGTATTAAAACAGTAGCAAGTAAATTTTGCTATCAATTTTCTCAGGAAGAAAACTAAACAAAACAGTTAGGATTGAAGAACGGTTTTGTGATAAAGCTGGCTGCATTCTCCATTGGTGTCTCAGGAATCCATTTGCATGCAATTTTACTATGATTAGATTTTGAATACAGAGACTTTTCTATAGTTTGAAGCTTTATTCTAACACTTTTCTCCTGATATCAGCTAGGAGTCAAGATTCAGGAGTAAATCTCCATATTTAATCTTTGGGAGGAATTAGCAATATGTTTTCCATCATTTAATCCAGCATACAGACAGTTTATTCCACTAATGATGAAACAGGGAGAAAAACATGGATGTTGAAGTCTCCATTTAAATCTTGGGCTAGTCCCTCTCCAGCTGTATGGCTTTGAGCATGTTTCTCAACTGCACTGAGATTCAGTTTCCTTAGATATAAAATGACTATGACAGTATTTAACTTTTAGTATTTAACTTTTTGAGGATTCAGTGAGATAATGTGAGTACAGTTTTTTTAAATCACAGTCCTTGGAATACAGCAGATGCTTAATATGGTAGAGATTGCTATTGAGGAAGGAATCTTGCTTTTGAGGAAGGAATCTTGCTTTTGAGGAAGGGATGGCAAAAGCTTGGGGCCTTATTGTGCATTGGGTTCAGCCTAAAGCTCTGAATTTGCAGGATTATGATAGAGAGATTCTCTTGCTAGCCCTCAAGACAGGCCAAAGCTTGCTTTCACCCCAGGGCCTTTGAAATTTGTGCACCTTCTTCCTGAGATGATGCTCTTTCAAAGGCTTGTGCATGGCTTTTGCATGCCATTTAAGTATCATTTCAAAAGTTGGATCCTCAGCCCTTTTCTGACCACACTAACAAAAGCAGCCCTTTCCTTCGCTTAATTGCTCCCTCCCCAGTCTGAATCCCATTACACAACTGCTTTATCTTATAACACTTAGCACTTTCTGATATGACTCTATGCATTGATTTGTATATATGTTTGTCTGCCCCTGTCCAGCTAGAAATTAACCTCCGTGAGAGCAGCAACCTTATATGCTCAGGACCTAGAACATGGTCTGGCCCATAGCATTGGCTCGGTAAATATTTGTGATTGGGCATGGAATAAGAGAGCAGACAGAAAGTTCATCTTGTGAACTTGGCAGTGAAGGTGTCACAAGGGGCAGCCCTGGAGTCCAGCCATCCTCCCTGTGGTTCTGGATCTTAGTGCTGGAAGCTTGACCACATGCGGCCTCTCCAGCTGAGGGAGAGGAGATCTCTGATACACATCACATTACACTGAGTGTCAGCTCCACTTGGAGCAAGTGGAGACCTCTAGGTAGACGTGGACATATCTTTGGAGATCCAGGGACAGCAGAGATGGGGGGAGGCAACATGGAGGAATGTCCTACATTCCCCCGAGCAGACCAGGCTGTTTCATGGCTCAGTGCCTTTGCTCAGGAAGCAACCTCCTTTTTCTTTGCAAGGTGCAGCAAGCACCTACTTATTAAGACTCAGTTCAAGCATAAAGGAGCCTTTCCTGATTTTCCCTTCCATAGAGAGAATTAGCTGCTCTCTTCCTTCATGTCTTCTCATGTTCTTCTGCGCATGCCTCCCTAACATGTAACACCTTTTGCACTTTGGTGTGTGTATAGCTGTAGGGGATGTATACAGTTTTTATCTGGACAGCATCCGTTTCTCTTTTGTTTGGTAACAGCACCTTGAAGTTTTGATTCATGTTCTCAGTTCATGTGGTTTAAGAAGACCTGACCACTCTCCCTGCTTGGTGAGTAGTGGGGGATAAGTGGTCCACTGGCAATGCCATCTCCTTGACCACAGTGAATGGTTCAGAAGAAGATGCATATCACAAGCCTGATGAGCCAAGTTCAGTACTTTTGGTAGAATTATTGGAAAAGAGACTCTCCCTATCCACTGGTTTTGCAAGACTAGTCGGTTATAAGCCTGGAGTGGCAGAAGGCGACTGTGCCACCGAAAGTGTAGAAACTGACAGTAACAGAAATTAACATGGAAGAAAGCAGAGCTTTTGATGAAGAGAGACAAAATTTTATTGGATGTTTGAATATCTGAATCCAGAAGTGCCTGAAGCAATTGAACTTTCCAACGAGATAACCATTTCTTTTTGCTTGTTCGTTTAGGTCATTTGGGGTTGAAATTAGCCCCTTTTGTAATGTCAGTGTCCTGGCTAGTGCAATACTTTTTTTCCACCACCAGAGCCAGAGCTCCTTGAGAGCTGGGATGGTCTCTTTGTCATCTTGGCATCCCGCTGTCTGCTCAGTGTCTGTCTCCTGACTTGGCTTGAGTGATTTAATGAATTAGTGAATGAGATTAGTAGGCAACTGGTCACATCTTTAATGGCAAACTCAGGATTTGGGATTTTTGTCGTTCTTGGTTTTCTCAAATAAGTCACTGTGTCCTGGCCCCATGTCAGCAACTGGAAGTATTATTTTTTTTTCTTGCTTCTTTAAAATGTCCATTAGCTTGTTTCACTGTCATTTGGTTCTTTCTCTTTGTGCTGAAGTGCAGGGGAAACAAATTCCCTTTAATTGAGGGTTCTTATTATTAGGATTTGCATTATTGCTTCTTTTTAACAAACACGATATTACAGAAACTGGTGATTAATGTGATAGGAAGGAGTGTACACACTATATGAGTCATTACATTAGACCCAACATGTTTAATGGTCTGTTATGCTGAGCAGAGAGCAGCAAGGAGCCTGCTGGGGGAAAGACAAGCCAAAAAGCTCAGAGACTCATTTTTTTCAAACTGTCTAACTTGCAAGCAGAGAGCTGTCACCATTCTCTGGACTGCAAATGAAGCAGCAACTCTGAGGACTTTCTTTTCTTCCTGTGACCAATGAGTGTGGGATGTGAGTTGAGCCATGTTGTTGAGGGATGTTCTGAGGTGATATGTTGAAGGTAGTGATGGTCGACTCTTGTGACGAGATAAATTCAGTGATGCATTAACATCTGCTTTCATGCCTGGACAATGGAAAAGTAAGAGAGTTCGAGTTTATAAAGTCATAATGAAAACCCACTGGGCTTGTTAAAAGGTTTGTTTTTAGCGGGGGAACATGCTAATTAAAGTACAAAAGCATTGCACTGGGAGTCAGGAATCTTGGTTCTAGTTTTGGCTCAGCTTCTGTTTGGATGAACCACTTCGGTCAAGATAGTTAACATAAACTAAGTTCAGCCTTAGTTTTCTCATCTGCCTAAAAGGCTTAGTAATTTCTATATCACAAGGTGATGGTGAGTATTGATAAAGGTTTCTGAAATGCAAGCAATGGCAAATGTAAGGAAATTTGGTTATTGAGTAGTAGTAGTATTGATAATAATACTGTAGGTCCCATGAAGATGCCTAGAATTATGAAAGTATGTTCTCAGATGTTTTCCAGGAAAGTAAATGAAATTTCCCTCCACTCCCACCCTTGGCACCTCCAGCCTATTCTTCACACTGAAGCCAAAGTGATCTTCAAAAAAAATTGAAATCTGCTGATATCACTCCCAATGCTTGGTGGCCTCCAGTGGATTCCCTCCAGTGGGGAGGGACTAGAGGGAATCCTCCAGTCACTGTTAGGACCGCAGCCAATGTTCTCAACATGACTAACAAGACTGTGTACCATCTGGCCCATTTTTACATCTCTCTTTTCATCTCACAACATCTTTTCTTTTGCTGTCTAGGTTCTACCTACATTGCCTTCTTTCAGGAGCTCAGTGTACTCTACTCCTTCTCATCTCAGAACCATTGTACATGCTGTTCCTTTACCCTAGAATGCTCTTCCCCCTCTACTTCTTAACTCTTACCTCATGTGGTAGGCTGAGTAACGACCTCTCCCCTGCCCCCAAAGATGTCCACGTCCGAAACTCCAGAAGCTGTGAATATGTTATCTTACATAGTAAAAGGGACTTTACAGATGTGATTAAAGATCTTGAGATGGAGAGATTACTCTCATCATCCAGGTGGAATCCAGTGTAATCACAAGGGTCCTTATAAGAGTGAAGAATGGGAATCACAGTGGTAACAGATGTGACTAGGGAGGCAAGAGATTGGAGTGAGTGTAAACAGTTACTATAGCATGAGGCAGTTTGCCAGTGGAGCACATGGGGAGAGCATCTGGGCCATTCTTGAGAATGCAGTCAGTGGAGGCTTCTTACAGAAAACCACTCAAGTGGAGCTCTGATGTTTGCCTGAAGAGGTGGGGGCAGAGAATGTTCAAAGTTGCAGGGACAGCATGGGCATACATTCCTCAGGCAAAAGCTGTGAAGAGCACAGAATTCTGATGCGTGCAAATATTGATGATTGAGAGTGGAGAAGAAATCAAGGGCCTTATGAGAAGTTTAGTGCTGTGGAAGGGGCTGTGGAAGGATTTTAAGCAGGGGAGAGAAATGAGATTTTAATTACTGGGGACAAGTGAGAGAAAAGGAGACAGTGGCTTTTTCAATATTTGGCAAAGGGAAGACCTTGGTCTGAGAAGGGAAGTGGCAGTGAGAATGAAGCAAATTGACAGGTCCTGGCAATATTTAGGAGGTAGCCTCAGCAGGACTTGGACTGATAGGATATAGGGAGAGAGGGAGCCAAGGATTCCTCCTAGATTATTAATTTGGAAGACTGAGGAGACTGTTGGTGATGCCATTGAGATAAGGAACAGGGGAGGAGGAATGCGCTAAAAAGAAAAGTTATCTACTCAAAATGTCTGTAGTAAATAGGTACTTTTTAAAGAGGTTGCGGATTCAGCTTTAAGATAGACTTGCTAACCTGGATGGTAGTTGGTAGCAGGGATTCTTGGTTGTGAATATGGTGTGGAGGGGTTAGATTCAGAGGATGGGACACTTCTGAGAAGGTTAAAATAGAATCAGGATAATTATATCATGCACTTAAGTTTCCAAATTTATCTGCATTGTATTGGCTCAAGGAGATATAATTTCCTAGTACACATAAAATGTGCCTTACATGTTTTAGCTGAACACAAACCCTGTAATGTTATGTAATTTCTACAAAAATAATATTGGAGACATAACATTTAAAATGAACAAGAAGATGTTGCTACTCTACCCTGAGCTGCTCAGTCCACTTCTTGAGTATTATATTCAGTTCTGGATGCCACAGATGGACAATAACATGGATAATCTTGAGAATATTCACAGGAGAGTATAAAGGATGGCGAAGCAATTTTAAGCCATTGATGGAAAGAGATTTTTTGAGTAATTGGGATGTTTGCTGCAGAGAGAGACTTTCTGTTTGTAGGGGTATTGGGGAAGATGCGTAATTATACCAAGACTGTCATCTGAAAGAAGGATTAATCTTATTCTATATTATACCAAGGAATAGAAGTGGAATTAATAGAAAAAGTTGAGGTGGTCAAGGGGTTGAGAAGCTTTAAATAGATTGTCTTGAATAGATTTTTGTGGAAGATTTGAAATAAGTATTGAACAGAGTGGCAGAGTTCTATTGCACATAAAGGAAGACGACCAGTGAAATAATTAGTTTTTACAAAGGTGAAAGAGGTTGCCTCAATTCCATACCCTTGGAGGTTCATAAGTGGAAGTTTATGTTCAGTATCCGAAGGCTCATTGGACTAAATGACTTGATGTCTCTTTTGTCCCTGAAGGCCACTAGTTATGTTGAGGATGAGGATCTGGGTGTACCAGTCTGCTCAGACAGGGGTTCTCAGGACTGGGGGCAGGGGTGAGGAAATAGCTATGGCTGCCAAGTCCATGCATCCACAACTCTTATCTTGTCTCTACTAGAAGCCAAAGGGGAATGGGGGGTGGCAGTGTCCATCAATGTGTCTGCTTGCCACCTGTAGTTGAGCTGAGTGAGCTATGACCATGTGCTGAATAGTTATGTGGGAGGAAGGATGATAGAGCTGAGCAGCCTGGGATGGATGAGTCCCAGGGATGGTCTTGATTGATCCCTCTCATCACTTAAAAAAATGGAGTATCCTGGAATCTTAACGATGGAAAGTACCTTACCTTAGAGGTCAGCGTCCCGGGTGACTTCTGATCCAGACTCTGCTGGGAATGACAGTGGCTTCCCAGAGGTAGGAGGTACTGAAATAACTCAGTATGATTGAAGAGTCTTGAATTTTAAAAATGCTGTTATGCTTTGGATAAAATTTCAGTATGTACACAATTATTTTAAAGTCAGTCAGGAAATACCTTTCCTGTTTTGTGGAATGTATGACACATATATAGACACAGTCCCTGTGTGCTTAGTAATACAAAAACATTTGCATCTTTAAATGTATTTGCTTGATTTGTAGGGACTTTCCTTGGTTTCTGTCAGCCCCCTAAAATAATATTTTACCAGGAGAAACTGGGGAGCAGATGCAGAGATTTTTCTCCTCCCTGGACCCTGGAAACAATGCATCGTTCCACAAAAGACAGAATTGAATTTATTGTCTGTTGCTGAAGGGGTCAGCCATTTCTTTCTAAGAGCTGCCATGGTGACATATTTCCCCTCATTTATACTGGAAAATGGGACATTTCCTTGTAAGAGAGGTTGAAAACAATTGATCTGGCATTTTGAAAAAGGTGGAAAATGAACTAACCTCTCTCCCTCCCTCCCTCCCTTTCCCTTGCCCTCCCTTCTTCCTGCATTTTGACAGTTTGTATGTAGGTAAGGAATATTGCAGCATTAGGGAGGCTAATTAAAACCAATTATAGCCTGACTGACCTGTCACCACAATTGAATTACCAAAAGAACAGTGGAGCATATTTGGAAACAGTTTCTTCTAGAGCACATAAGCCCGATTTGGCCACATTTTATTTTAGGGATCTCAGTACAGTAATCACTTAAGCTGCATTGTCACTTAGTTGTACGTCATCTCTTAATATATTTATTTTTCTACAGTAGGATCCTGCTGTTAGAAAATTTAAAAGGAAGTGAGGAAGGCATAAGGAACAAAAGGGAAGGGAAGATAGGGAAGTCAGAGATGCCTTAGATTGATTGGGATTGCATAGATTTTTATAGGGCTTACCTTTCATTATTATTCCTTTTATCATGTAGTTTGGAGAGTCTTCAAATTCATTAGCATGACATAAGGAACCCTTGTCTCATTGTTGTCTCATATTTCTCCAGCCCCATTTCTCAACATCACACAGCTCATTCAAGCCACACCAATACTATTTCTATACTAGTTCATAAAAATTCTCCAGACCAACTGGTATAGCTTTTCCCCCCATTCTTCTTGATTGCTACATAATAGTCCATGATGTGAATGCCCCACAATTTATTCAATTATTCCCTTATTAATGGGTGTTTGATTTCAGTTTTTGTCACTACAAACAGAACTGCAGGAAGCATCCTTCTACACGTATAATTATGCATTTGTGGTTCTAGACAATTCCAGGAGTGGGGTTTCTGGGCATAGGATATGTGAATTTTTACTTTTAACACATATTATCACCTCACTTTCCAAAAACTGGTAACATTTCATGAAATACAAACAATTTAATAAAGCATGATCTCCTTCATGTTATCACCAAAAATAATTATTGTAGCTCTTTTCAATTTTTGTCAGCTTGATAAGGGTATAAAGTGAATTAATCTACATTTTCCTGGGTTTTAGGAAATTTGACTATTTTTATAACTTTTTTGCCATTTGGATTTGCTTTTTAGTGAAATACCTATTCAAGTCCTTTGCCTGTTTTTGTACTGAATTTTCTTTTTCTTGTCAGTTTATAAGAGTTATTTGTATATGATAGATATTACCTCTACATTACAAATTTTCCCAATCGTTTGTCAACTGGATGTTTACATTATCTTTTGCCATACAAATTAAAAAAAAATTTCTATATAGACAATTATTTCTCTATTTTTCTTCTTAATTTTTATTAAAGTATAGTTGACATACAATATTATATTAGTTTCAGGTGTACAACAGTGATTCAACATTTATATACCTTACAAATTTGTCACCATGGTAAGTTTAGTAACGCTCTGTGATCATGCCAAGTCATTGCAATATTATTGACTATATTCCCAATGTTGAACAGTATATTCCCGTGACATTTATTTTATAATTGGATGTTTGTACCTCTTAATCCCCTTTACCTATTTCACCCAACCCCCCCATGCCCCTCTCCTCTGGCAACCACCCGTTTGTTCTCTGTATCTATGAGTCTGTTTCTGTTTTGTTCATTTGTTCTATTTTTTAGATTCCACATATAAGTGAAATCATATGGTATTTGTCTTTGTCTGACTTATTTCACTTAGCATGATACCCTCTAGGTCCATCCATATTGTCGCAAATGGCAAAATTTCATTCTTTTTTATGGTAATATTCCATTGTATATATATACCACATCTTCTTTATCGATTCATCTGTTGATGGGCACTTAGGTTGCTTTCACATCTGGCTATTGTAAATAATGCTGCAATGAACATAGGGGTGGACATATCTTTTCAAGGTAGGATTTTTGTTTTCTTCAGACAAATACTGAGGAGTGGGATTGCTGGATCATATGGCAGTTCTATTTTTAATATTTTGAGGCCCCTCTATACTGTTTTTCATGGTGGATGCACCAGTTTACACTTCCACCAACAGTGCGTGAGGGTTCTCTATTCTTCACATCCTCACCAACATTTGTTTATTGTTGTCTTTTTGATAATAGCCATTTTAACATGTGTGAGGTGATATCTCATTGTGCTTTTGATTTGTACTTCCCTAATGATGAGTGATATTGAGCATCTTTTCATGTGTCTGTTGGCCATTTGTATGTTTTCCTTGGAAAAAACTCTATTCAGCTACTCTGACCATTTTTAGATCAGATTCTTTGTTTTTTTAATATTGAGTTGTGTGAGTTCTTTATGTATTTTGGATATTAACCCCCCTTATCAGATATATCATTTGCAAATACCCTCTCCCATTAGGTAGGTTGCCTTTTTGTTTTGCTCATGGTTTCCTTTGCTGTGCAAAAGTTTTTAAGTTTAATTGGGTCCCATTTGTTTATCTTTATTTTTATTTTTGTTACACTAGGAGATGGATTCAAAAAGATATTGCTGTGATTTATGCCAAAGAATGTTCTCCCTGTGTTTTCCTCTAGAAGTTTTACAGTATCCGCTCTTACATTTACATCTTTAATCCAATCTGAGTTTATTTTTGTGTGGTGTAAGAGAATATTCTAATTTCATTCTTTTACGTGTAGCTGACCAGTTTTCCCAGCACCACGTATTGAAGAGACTGTCTTTTCTCCATTGTATATTCTTGCCTCCTTTGTTGTAGATTAATTGACCGTAGATGCCTGGGTTTATTTCTGGGCTTTGTAGCCTGTTCCATTGATCTATATGTCTGTTTTTGTGCCAGTACTGTACTATGTTGATGACTATAGTTTTGTAGTATAGTCTGAAGTCAGGGAGCCTGATTCCTCCAACTCCATTTTTCTTCCTCAAGATTGCTTTGGCTATTTGGGGTCTTTCATGTTTCCATACAAATTGTAAAATTTTCTGTTCTAGTTCTGTGAAAAATACCATTGGTAATTTCATAAGGATTGCATTGAATCTGTAGATTACTTTGGGCAGTATAGGCATTTTGACAATATGATTCTTCCAATCCAAGAACACAGTGTATCTGTCCATCTGTTTGTGTCATCTTTGATTTCTTTCATCAGAGTCTTATAGTTTTTGGAGTGCAGACCTTTTGCCTACTTAGGTAGGTTTATTCCTAGGTATTTTATTCTTTTCGATGTGATGGTAAATGGGATTGTTTCCTTAATTTCTCTTTCTGATCTTTCATTGTTAGTGTATAGAAATACAACAGATTTCTGTGTATTTATACTGTATCCTGCAACTTTACCGAATTCATTGATGACCTCTAGTAGTTTTCTAGTAGCATCTTTAGGATTTTCTATGCATAGTATCATGTCATCTGCAAACAGTGACAGTTTTACTTCTTTTCCAATTTGTATTCCTTTTATTTCTTTTTCTTCTCTGATTGCTGTGGCTAGGACTTCCAAGACTATGTTGAATAAAAGTGGTGAAAGTGGATATTCTTGTCGTATTCCTGATCTTAGAGGAAATGCTTTCAGCTTTTCACTGTTGAGTATGATGTTAACTGTGGGTTTGTCATATATGGCCTTTATTATGTTGAGGTAGGTTCCCTCTATGCTCACTTTCTGGAGTTTTTATCATGAATGGATGTTGAATTTTGTCAAAATTTTTTTCTGCATTTATCGAGATAATCATATGATTTTTATTCTTTGTTTTGTTAATGTGGCGTTTTATGTTGATTGATTTGCACATATTGAATCATCCTTGCATCCCTGGAATAAATCTCACTTGGTCATGGTGTATTTAATATATTGTTGAATTTGGTTTGCTAATATTTTGTTGAGGATTTTTGCATCTATGTTCATCAGTGATATTGGACTGTAATTTTCTTTTTTTTTGTAATGTCTTTATCTGGTTTTGGTATTAAGGTAATGCTGGCCTTGTAGAATGACTTTGGGAGCATTCCTTTCTCTTTTTTTTTTTTTTTGAAATAGTTTGAGAGGGATAAGTATTAACTCTTTAAATGTTTGGTATAATTCACCTGTGAAGTCATGTGGTCCTGGACTTTTGTTTGTTGGGAGTTTGTTGATTACTGATGCAATTTCATTGCTAGTAATCAGTCTGTTCAGATTTTCTATTTCTTCCTGATTCAGTCTTGGGAGATTGCATGTTTCTAGGAATTTACCCATTTTTTTAAGTTGTCCAATTCATTGGCACATAATTATTTGTATAATCTCTTATGATCCTTTGTATTTCTATGGTATAATTTATAACTTCTCTTTCATTTCTGATTTTATTTATTTGGATCTCTCTATTTTATTCTTGATGAATTTGCTAAAGGTTGATCAATTTTGTTTATCTTTTCAAGGAAACAGCTCTCAGTTTCATTGATCTTTTCTATTGGTTTTAGTCTTTATTTAGCTTATTTCCACTCTGCGCTTTATTATTTCTTTTCTTCCATTAACTTTGGACTTTGTTAGTTCTTCTTTTTCTAGTTTTTTTAGGTTTCTGGTTAGATTCTTTATTTGAGATTTTGTTGTTGTTTTCTGAGGTAGGGCTGTATTGCTATAACCTTCTGTCTTAGAAGTTCTTTTTCTATATCCCTTAGATTTTGGAACATTGCATTTCCATTTTCATTTGTCTCAAGATTTTTTTCATTTTCTGTTTGTTTTCTTTGTTGACCCATTGATTGTTTAGTAGCATGTTGTTTAGCTAACGTGTTTGTGCTTTTTGTAGTTTTTTTTCTTATAGTTGATTTCTAGTCCTCTATTCTGCTGTTGATTCCCTCTAGTGTTTTTTAATTCACTTATTGTATTCCTCAGTTCTGATTGGTTCTTTTTTATATTTCCTATCTCCTTGTTGAAGTTCTCACTGAGCTCATTCTTCTCCCAAGTTGGACAAGTTTATTTATGACTATTACTTTGAACTCTTTATCTGGTAAATTGCTTATCTACATTTCACTTAGTTCTTTTATGAGGATTTTGTCTTGTTGTTTCATCTGGAAGGTATTCCTTTGTCTCCTTTTCTTAACTCTCTGTGTTTGGTTCTTTGAAGTAGGTATATTAGCTGTGTGTCCTGGTCTTAAAAGAGTGGCCTTATATAGAAGGTGTCCTGTGGAGCCCAGTGGTGCAGTCACCCATCACCTCCAGATCCAGGTGCTCCAGGGGTATGCCATGTGGGCTGCACGTACCCTCCTGTTGTGGTTGGGCCATGATTGCTGCAGGTGTGCTGGTGGGCAGGGTTTGTTCCAGATCAGCTAGCTGTGGAGGCCTGGCTGTGACTGCTGCAGATGCCCTGGTGGGCAGGATTAGTTCCTTGCCTGGCTGTCTATGAGGCCTGGCTGTGACTGCTATGGGCATGCTGGTGGGCAGAGATGACTCGACCTGGCTGGCTGGGAGGTCTGGCAGGGACTGCTGCAGGCATACTGATGTGCAGGGCTTGCCTCCTGAAAAGGAAGATGGTTTGGAGGGGTACTGGTGCCTGCTGAGGCCACCTGCTGGGTGGGGTGGGGTTGGCCCCCTAGGGAGGGAGCTGCTTTGGGAGGGCACTGGTGCCAGCTACCTCTGTCTTTTCTTTCCTTTAAAAATGTCTTCCAGCTTTTAAATCTTGATTAAAAGTCTTCCCTTGCTCTTAATTTGACCATGTAGCTTACTAGATATTCTTGCAATATTTCTGTCTATCTTCTTAGCCAGTTTTGCCAGTTTAATTTGTTAGGCAAACTTCATTATCTCCATTGAATTAAATAGTATATTTATCATGTATTAAATTTTTGTGTGTCCTGGAATTATTCTCTATTCCTATGCCAGTGTCATTCAGATTTGATTAAAGTTTTGGGCTTTATGATATTTTCTGATATCTGTTTGGGTCAGTCTTCTCTCAGTGTTAATCATGTTACATTTGTATGTTAATTTTAAGATGCTTTTAACTCTTCTCATCCAAGAGTGATGGTGTGTTTTTAAAATATATTCAGATCTTGTTTTAAGTACTTTAGTAATATTTTATTATTTTATTCACATGGATCCTGTCTTTCTTGCTAAATATATTCCTATACATTTTAAAGGAAATGGAATATTTTTGTTTCTATTTTCATTTATTGGCACTTATTATAATAAGATTATTTTCTGAAAATATATATTTATCTTATACCCATCCATAAAATTAAAAAAGTAATTCTAGGAGTTTTTAAAAAATGAAATATCTTATTTTTGTCCTTGACTGATAATTTGACCTATTACATAATTCTGCTCACCTTGGACTACCTGCGGCGGGAGAGCAAGTTCTTTGAGCACTTCATCGAGGGTGGGTGGACCATCAAGGACTTCTGCCAGCAGGAGGTGGAGCCCACCTGCAAGGAGAGCGACCACATCCACATCATCGTGCTGGCCCAGGTGCTCAGTGTCTCCACCCAGGTGGAGTACATGGACCGTGGTGAGGGTGGCACCATGAACCCCCACATCTTCCCCGAGGGCTCCGAGCCCAAGGTCTACCTTCTCTACCAGCCTGGACACAACGATATCCTCTACAAATACTCTTCGTTGCAGCGCGCAGGCTTCTCATTGTGGTGGCTTCTCTTGTTGCGGAGCACAGGCTCTAGGTGCACGGGCTTCAGTAGTTGTGGCATGGGCTCAGTAGCTGTGGCTCACGGGCTCTAGAGTGCAGGCTCAGTAGTTGTGGCGCACGGGCTTAGATGCTCTGCGGCATGTGGGATCTTCCCAGACCAGGGCTCGAACCCATGTCCCCTGCGTTGGCAGGCAGATTCTTAACCACTGCGCCACCAGGGAAGCCTCCTCTTTCTTTTTTTTTTTTTTTTTTTTTTTTAATTTGACCTATTGCAGAATTCTAGATTGGAATTACTTTTCCTTGTAACTTTGATGGTCTTTGTTCTTTTGTCTTCAAGCACTCAATGTTGCTGATAAAGCTGATTACCAGTCGGATTCTCATTTCTTCATAGGTAAATTTTATTTTTTCTCTGAGAAAACTTTTCAGGTATTTCCCTTTATCTGTAGTGTTCTGGAATTTTATAGGTTTTGATAGGTCATTTATTTTGCTGGAAATGGATCATTTCAATTTAGAAATTTCTCTTTTTCTTCAGCTCTATAAATTTTCTTTTTTAAAAAGGTATTTTGTCATGTCCTCCATCCTTTTGTTGTTCTTATTGTTCTTATATTCTTGAACTATTCTTAGTCTAACTTTAAGTCTCCTGAGTTGATTTCCTATGTCTGTATATTTTTTTTTCTTTTCTATTTTCTAGAAACATGAATCTGGGCATAGCCACCTGAGCCAAACACTTGCATAGCCACCCTGCATCCCTCATGTAACATAAGCAAGAATACATGTTTATTGTAAACCACTGAGATTTAGGGGTTGTTTGTCACATAGCAAAAGATGAATAAGATAATCTATACATTTCTGTGTCTTTTTACAATATATACTGGTAGGCTCATTACCTTTTAAATTCTTTAATGTAGTTTTCTATTTTTTGAATTGCTTCTTTTTTCATAATAGTCTGTGTTTTTATTTCTGTGGATTTCTTTAGTTTCTCTGAGGACACTAATTAGATTTTTAAAGTTCTTCTTTTTGTGAATTATATCCATTTGTCTCGTGGTCTTCAGGTCTGACAGTTTATAAATATACAAATAGAGTTGAAAGTAAAAGGATTAAAAAAGATAGAGCATGAAAACTGTAAGCATAAGAAAGTGAATGTGGCCATATCAATACCAGACAAAGTAGATTTCAACCCCAGAGTACTGTCAGCGATAAAGGAGACATTTCATCACGATAAAAAGGTCCACCCGAAGATATGATAGAGAGATAATTTTTTTCCACACTCTCTGGCAAGAGATGGATACTTTGTTTTCCTATTCTGACCTTTCACTAAGGATGGTGCGTGCCCCTTCACAGCTATCACAGGTACTGCTTTGGGTTTATTTATAGGCCTAAGGTCTCTTCTCTGTGTTACCATTAGTCCTGGTTTTTCTACATTCCCTCCATTACCACTTGCTGGCCGGAAGTGCCAACTTTTGCATTTATTTACCACTCATTTTACAGTATAGGGCTAAATTTTTTGGTCTTTGTGAAACTCCCTTGCTTTCTTTTGAGACCGTATTTGTTGTAATTCATCTAACGTCAATATAGTTTTCAGTGGGAAGGGTTTTCAGAATATTTAGTTTAGTACACTGCCTTAAGGGAAAGTCCTATCTTGCCTTTTAAACTCCAGTTTCACCATTTACCGGTGACCTTGGACAAATTCATCTTGATGATTTTTAACTTCTTCACCTATGAAAGAGGACAGTAATATCTACCTCGTAGTTTTGTGTCAGAGGTACTATAGTATGTATTAAAAATGTTTAGCAAAGTGTATGACACATAACAAGTACCCTATAAGTGGTAGTTATTCTTTTTTCTCCTTTGGTTTACATTATAAGTAAAAATGAGGGGTTCAGTAAATCTATATTGAATAAAGTGGAATCATGAAACATTCTGCTATAGGAGTTGGCAAATGACTGTTTGCAGGCTGGACACCCGTGTTTTTGTTTTTGGTTTTTTAAAATTAATTAATTAATTAATTTGGCTGTTGTTGGGTCTTCGTTTCTGTGCGAGGGCTTTCTCTAGTTGCGGCAAGTGGGGGCCACTCTTCATCGTGGTGCGCAGGCCTCTCACTATCGCGGCCTCTCTTGTTGCGGAGCAGAGGCTCCAGACGCGCAGGCTCAGTAGTTGTGGCTCACGGGCCCAGTTGCTCTGCGGCATGTGGGATCTTCCCAGACCAGGGCTCGAACCCGTGTCCCCTGCATTGGCAGGCAGATTCTCAACCACTGCACCACCAGGGAAGCCCAACACCTGTGTTTTTAATTAAAGTTTTATTGGAACATAGTCATGCCCATTAGTTTATTGTCTAGCATTGCTATTGCATTACAATGGCAGATCGAATAGTTGCAACAGAGACCAACGCAAGCTTAAAATACTTACAGTCTGTGTTTGAAGAAGTTTGCCTGTCCTTGTAGTATTTAGGAACAATGACTTTTCAAGACTGAGCTCACTGCTAAGCCTCCTAAAGACTTGTGTATATCTGCATTAGATCTTCTATTATACTATCTGGCATTTACTTTTTAAACTAATTACCTTAATTACTTCCCCCTCATTCCCTCATTAGCCTCCAAGCTTTCAATTGTCCTAAACCCTCTATATCCCACCAACTCCTCAAATATTGGGTTGGCTAAAATGTTCGTTCGGGTTTTTCTGTAAGATGGTATGGAAAAACCTGAATGAACTTTTTGGCCAACCCATAGAACACTTCTCAACTATCCTTTTGTATCCTCCAAGATTAACTGCTTTTTTTTTTTTGCTAGATCTCTTCTTTTAAATTATCATATTATCTTTATATCTTTTATTTCTTCTCCTTTATTTTACTTTTTTTGCTTCAAACAAAAACAGAATTCCCCAAATAAAATAATACACGTGTCCAACCAGTTTCCTAATTGTGTCAAGTCTTTTCTAAGTTGACTGTCATTCTTGAATCTGTTGACCTCCTTTTTATTTTTACTGCTACTGCCCTAGCTTACATATTTGTTTCTTCATGTTTTGGATGTTTTTCCTAATCTGGGCTCACATTTCCATTTCATCCTTATTTCCCACTATACTCTTCATATACTTTAAGCTCTTTATTATTGAGTTTATACAAACACTTCCTTGCCCTCCAAACCTCCTTGCCTTTATTTGCATGATTGAACCTGGAGGTCTGTCAACCTTTTCATTCCTCTGTCCATCCCCGCTCATCCCTCAAGGCTTAACTCAAACTCTCTCTCTTCCTAGATTTATTTCACTAACTCTCCAAGCAGAATTTCCTTCCTGCTTTCAATAACCAGTGCTCCTCTTATACATTAGAGTGCTGACCCTATTCTTAATAAGTTTTTTAAACGTATGTCTCTATACCACTAGATTATAATATACTTGAGGGTAAGTCTGACATCTCTCTTATCTTTGTGCTTAGTGTGGTGCCTGGCACAGAAGCATATCCAATAGAGGTTTGTTAAATAAAGGAGCAAATTTAAATACATTCTAAATAACTGCAATCAAATTGTGGATAATTGCTCAGGCATACTTTTTGGGTTTGATGACACAGAAAAACAACCACAGCCACCCACACAAACACTCTGGATGCTTGGACAGAGCTATTGCCGACCTTGGATGGCAAATTTTTATATCCATAATAATCCTGAGCAAGCTGCTCTTTGAAAATTTCTTTCTTCTTTAGGGAGTGAGTAAGCCAAAGACATTAATTGTGATAATGCAGAGAAAAGTCATAATCTGTAGAATGATGGTTTAAAAAATCTCGAACTTCGGCTAAAAATAAGTAGTTTACTCAGAAACAGTTTTTTTCTACTCATCTTGAATTGTATAAAAACCTCATGATCAAACAGTCAGCTAATCATTGTCCCCTGAAGAGTACATGGCATTTGGTTATATATCACATATCATCTTTACAAAGAACATGTCTATAAACACCATGGGTCAATCTAATACCCATAAACATTGAAAAAAAAAGTCTAGATCTTATAGGAAGTCTGTAGGAATGAAGGTAACACAAAACTCATTTCCTGTATCAGCTACTCTGACTGTAAAAATAACTTCACGAGCTCTCACTAGAGGGCTGGAAAACAAACAGTGTAGGCTCTGGAAGTGGTGGGCATGAGAAACAATACAGTATTTGTGCTTCTGCCTACCAGACTCCTAAGAGCTCCAGCCAGGACACCATGCCCAGGAGAGACTGTGGCTTTGGGTAAGCTTCCTGGGGAAGGTGAGCTGAGTTTAGGGTGGGCTGATAGACCCCACCATGAAGCCTAGTTCTTTGGGGATGCATGGATGACCTTCTGGTTGGTTTTTGGTTTGAGCTCACTGGAACTAATCTGACCTCAGAGTGTACTAATGATCAGTAACTACAATAAAGTATGATTAAGTATAAAAGTAAAGTCATTTGTAAAATGCAATGAGAATGCTAAACTCATTTTTTTCAGTTGAGGAAATCAAGGCTGAGTATCTTTCCAGGGTGATCTAGCTAATAAATGTCAGGGCCAGGATTTGAACACAGTTCTGTTTTACTTATACATGTGTTTTTAATCAGTATGTTATTCCACATTTCTGAGACATCTGTCTATCTATATATGTATGTGGTGTATATATCACATATATAAACACGTATGTGTTTGTATACATATACACGCACACATATACATTATTTGCAATATGTGGTAAAAATTTAAGGGGCTCTGCACACATGGGGAACTCAGGAAACTTTGATCTATATTTATGGTGAAGGAGTCTGTATTATTTGACTATTGCCATGTAACAAATTACCCCAAAACTTAATGGCTTAAAACAGCAACCATTTATCATTTCATAGTTTCTTTGGGTCAGAAATCTGGGAATGGCTTAATCAGATACTCCTGGCTCAAGATTTCTCATGAGATTGCGGTCAAGCTTTTGATTGGGGTTGTGATCTTGTCTAGAGTATGGCATGGGAGGGGCTTCTGCTTCCAGCTCACTTGTGTGGTTGTTGGCAAGCTGCAGTCTTTCACCACATAGCTCTCTCCACATGGTTGCTCCATTACATGACAGTCTGGCAAGCAATCTAAGAAAAAGCAAGTGAGAGCACCCCAAGACAATCTTTGGAAGTGGCATACTATTATTTCTGCTATAATCTGTTCATTAGAAGTGAGTTATTAAGTCCAACCCTCACTCAAGGGGAGGAGAATTACTTAAAAGCATGAATAGCAGGAGGTGTGGATTATTGGGTCATCTTGCGTGCTTACCATAGGAGATGTTTCTTAGTCTTTTTTGTTGTTGTTTTGTTTTGTTTTCAATTCTGTTTATTTTTTCAAGTCTGTCTTGAAAGTACAACCAGTGTGATTAATTGTGCCTTAAACAAAATCAGTGTCTAAACAAATTCAGTATCTAAATACATCTTCACCAATGAAATTAGGAAAAAGGGAAGGAATTTCAAAACACAGACCAGGAAACAATCACAAAATATAGGTTTAATTACTACTGTTAAACTTAAAAAAAAAAAAAAAAAAACTACCAAGAAAACAAACATAAGTACTTGAGTAAGTCTTGCTATTCTGAATAATGTAACATCTTTTCTAAATTGTATAAACACAGTAGAAGTTTTAGAACAAACAGACACTTAGGAAAAGAAAGGCTAGTTCCTTGGGAATGACTATCCAGTATGATACAATTACTTCAGGATAACAGAAGTGGAAACTTCCTTACAATTAGATTTTATCATCAGCCTTTTCTAAGACCATGTTCAGGCTCCTGGGCTCAGTGTTAGGGTATTGTGTTTAGGGTATTGAGGAATCACTACTGCAGGCATCAGACATAAATCAATGCAATATGGCATTGCATCTTATCATTTTAGGCAATCCTCACAGCTATTATTTGTTTCTGGTGATGGATCTGTAAGTGTAAAGCATTCCATTAGGATCAGTAAATTAGGTCATAGTTATTACAATTGCCTTTGGCAAGAACAGAGGCACAATAATATTTACCTATTCATTACACTTAATGAGGTGTTAAATAATATGTGTCCATATGTCCAATAGATATTATTAAGGGCAAAATTTACAATAAGAAAATAAGTAACGTGTGCATGGATTAGGAGACTGGGACCTAGATCTTGTCCTTGTGTGGACGTATTATTTAATCTCTCTGGTTCTCAATTTCCTTATCTGTAAAATGAGGTAACTGAGCAAGAATATGAGTTGACAACTCAAAAGCCTTCAGGGATCAGGCAAATAACGTGAGAGAGTGAAGAGACCAGGTGTAAGACAGCAATGAGCAATGGGACTATGACAACTGGAGAAGGCACAGATTATCTCCAGGAGGGACCCTTATTGCCCCGGGGAGGTATAGGCACAATGTTGCCAGATCTTTTGACTTTTCAAAAGAACTCAGAAATCAAGGCTTTTTGTAACATTTTCCTATTTTTATAAACTCTGTATAAGCCAGACACTATTTATCTTGTGGGTGGTCAGTTTGAAATCCCTGAATGAGTATATTTTTAAGACCTCTCCAGTTTAAAAAATTATGTTTCTATTATTCATTTAAAAATGTCAACTTAGGAATACTGTAATTTAGGACATATTTGTTGCATACATTGGAAAAAACATCTCTCCTACAGTACCATTGTTATAGGTATGAATAAAAATATTCCATGTCTTCCTTTAGGTGGTTTGTCTTTCTAACACTTCAGTTGCTTTAGAAAGATCTACATTTCTGCTCCAAGGAATCAATAAAGAACAGTTAATGGGAAAGACACTTCTCATTTCATTTATATCTGACCCTTAGTGCTGCTGGAAAAATAGAACAGGAATTACAAAATGAGAAATTTAAATGAATCTTGATGCTATCTGATAGGAATCTTTACCACCTCAGGTCATGGACTCAGTGATAACATCTATCTAATACTTGTTAAAATTAAGTCATAAATTGTATTCATAAAGATTTTTATAAATAACCTCACACAGGGTCAATGTCAACAGAAGAAATTAAAAAAGCAATTGAGGAGTCCTGATGCATGAGCTTGTGGGCCGCAGAATCCACTGTGTGATTGTCAGGACCCAATTTTTACCTAATAAACACGCAAATGCCATCGTTAATATTGACACAGGGAAGTTAAATGGAGATATTCTCCATGATAAAAATGTCATTTTGGAAGAATTAATGTGAATATCATGAATTTAAATACACTGAGTAGACATGAAATGGAAAATTCTGGGTCCTGTTAGTTGTAGAAGTGATAACTGGGAGGGAGCTATTTCTAGAAGAGTCTATGAAATTCTTTTTAATTGGTTAGGTGAAAGGGACTGCTATTGTGCTAATTTCAGGGAAACTATTGCCTTCACCGATATAAGGCTTCAGGGAGAGCCCACCAAACCCCAGTGAAATATTCTACCATTTCGGCTTTTACATCAGCCAGCAGGCCCCTGACTTCTGGCCCTGCAGGGAGGTTAGTACCCAGCATAGACTTAGTGATTTGTGCTCCAGGATCAGAGTTTGCTAATCATCCTCCTGAACTCTGGCTCCTGCCAAACTGACTACATAGCCCTGTTGGTTTTGAGGCCATCTAGCCAAGAGATGCTCAGCATAGACTTTGCACTGAGACGTCCTGGGTTTGCCTCCTGTTTAAATCATCTACTTGTTAACTCTGTGACCTTCGGCAAGTTGGTTAACATATCTCTGCCTTGGTTTTCTCATCTATCAAATGGGGATAATCCTAGTACATGGGATTGAGAATTAAATTAGTTGATGCATATAAATAGTAGAAAATTCTCATAACACACAGTATGTCTTAAATCAGTTTTAGCTATTACTGTTATTATTGTTTTTCCCTAAGTCCTTTGCCAACCTCATAGGCCTTCTCCCCTTGTTTGCTATGCCTGCTATGTCTGTTGCCAATTTCTGGTGCCAAGCTTACTTAAGGTTCCTATCTGTGTCTAGATGTTCTCTCTGGTCATCCTTTTCAAAATCATCAGTGGGTCTGAATTTCTTACAGATGACGGGTACCTGAATCATACTTAATAGAAAGAAGTGTTCCTGGATGTTTTTCCAGGGAACTGGCCTACTGCAGAGCTCTGTATGTGGACCCCAAGATTCTTGTAATAGGTGCCACCACTAAAGTGGATCTTAGTATTAAACGTTTTTCAGTAAGGTTTCAATCTCCTCCCTTATTTTTTTAATAAGGAAGGAACACTCACTTCTCTTTCTAGATTTAGCTCATTTATCACAATCTTTCAAAATGTTTTGAGAGCCATTGTTCCCCATGTAGAAGAGACCACTTCGTCCTTGGGGCTGCCACTGTATCCTGCACCAACTTTTTATCCTGGGAACCACACCATTTTAGTGCAACTTCTGTGTCCATGTCTGATCTCTACTTATGAGTCCTTTGAAGGTATCTCCACTGAAAACAGGCCTGGCATACAATAGACCCTTTAAAAAATGCTTTTTGATTAAGGATGAGGAGCAGGTTGGCTGCCAGGAAAATGGCTCTTGTTGGTGAAGACCTTTGAGGGAGGAACATCTGTTTTTTCATTCAGACAGGATCAGCCTCTGTTCAGACATTTTTTAAGGAAGACGGGTGACTTGAGCCATATGTCTGAACACAAAAAGAGTGATTCCCAAGAAGGTTACTGAACCTGGACTTGGTATAGCTACCTTTAGCAATGCTTGAGTGGGCTTATATAACTTAGTACTTTGTAAAGGCAATTAAAAGAATTTTTTTTGAGAATGGTTCCCAAATTGTGGGATGAGCTTGTGCTGTTATTAATATTCACTGTGAGCATAAAATCACACACACACACACAATAATGCACAGATATATCTAATGTAGAAGAGTATTGGGGTGTGGTGTTAAACTATCAAACTCTTTTACTAAAGTATGTTGAACTCCTTAACCAGGAAGGTAGTATTTCTTCTGGCCTTATTAAAGTCTTCTCATCTTTGGAGCCCTTTGTTTTGGGTCTCTAACTCACTTGATCCCCTTCTGCATCTCACGTTGGTCCTTTGGTCTAGCATCTTCCTTGTGTCCAAGCTAATATATTTAATGTGGACAGGTCTCAGCCACTTGGTCAGTAATGCTTGGATATAAATTCTTCTAGGTTTTCTGATTTGATTATACTGAGTATGGCCACCACATTTCAATGGTCATTGCTATTTCTATATCCAATAGGTACTACACAATTAAGTTAAAATAGTTAAGAAGCAGTAACTCTTTCTAAAGCCTTTAAATGACCTAGAGTGTCTTCGGCATAAATATACCTTGTGATTTCCGTTGGGAATGAAAAATATTGTTTCCATTATTTAAATACCCTTCTTTCCACTCTGTTTTCTGTCTCTCACTACAAATGTCTCCTGATGACATAGCTAAGGTCAAAGCCATCAGCAAAGGTGTCTGTTATAATATCCTGACTGAAGATGACGTGGTTGGACCTTTGTGAGTTAACAGTTTCATGGCAGCCACGTGTGGTAACAGAGTTTTAGTTTAAACTTGGCATTTAACCAGGCAGTTTTCCAGTGGTAGCTTTCACTATTTGGGTGAAGCAAGGAGATTAAGAGAAGAAAGTGGAAAGGCAGCATGGTGCCATAGAAAGAGTGAATTTGGAATCAGGCACTCCTGGCTTCCAATTCCAGGCCTACCACTTATAAACCATGTTATATTGGGCAAGTTACTTAACCTCTGTTAGCCTTAGGATTCTCATCAAAGATGAATGATTACTAAATATTGCCTGTCTCATAGAGTTGTAGTGAGTATTAAATGAGATTGTATGAAATCTCAGTGTTAGCTTAAAAAATAAAACCCAGTCAGTTATTGAGGCCTTTGAATTAGATGATCAGTTCCTTTCCTCTCTGCGAGCAAGTCTGAAGTAGTTTTGAATAAGGAGGCAAGTGGTAGAAAGGTCTAGAGACTGCAGTGACATTGAAGGGCAGAGGAGACTTTAAGACAGAGAGTGCCATGAAAGAAAGAAAAAATAATAGAGCATTGCTAGTCTGTCACAGACCTGAAGCAAGACTGTTTACCCATATTGTCTCACTCCATTTTTACAACCTTTTGAGTTATACATTCAGACCATTGTGAAAATGAAAAAATTGGGGCTCTCTCAGAGAGAGGGGAAGGGACTTGGGGATTATGTAGTAGGGAAGTAACAAAGCTTAATTGACTGAGTAGAGATTGATCTGAAGTTCATGGTCTGGGCCATAGTTCTTCTCCAGGGAAAGAAATGAGGGGAGGGCTGTGGTGGGGTTAGGGGGTTGGTCTATACCAGCTTAATTCTCATCGTTCCAAAGATAGTAGTCTATATGTAGCGATGTGATAGTATTTGTCCCCTTCTTGAGGAATCCAGAGAAAAATTCCCACAATCTTTCCAAGTGTTTTACAAAATAGATGATTTCTTATATGATTTAAGAGACAATATTCCATTGGTTTCTAGATATTTTTTTTTTTTTCAAAATTGGTCAAAAGGAAAATGTCAGGCTAAGATGTACTCAGGCACTTGGTCCTTTTTTTTTTTAAAACATCTTTATTGAAGTATAATTGCCTTACAATGGTGTGTTAGCTTCTGCTTTATAACAAAGTGAATCAGTTATACATATACAATATGTTCCCATTTCTCTTCCCTCTTGCATCTCCCTCCCTCCCACCCTCCCCATCCCACCCCTCTAGGTGGTCACAAAGCACCGAGCTGATCTCCCTGTGCTATGTGGCTGCTTCCCACTAGTTATCTGTTTTACATTTGGTAGTGTATATATGTCCATGACACTCTCTTACCCTGTCACATCTCACCCCACCTCCTCCCCATATCCTCAAGTCCATTCTCTAGTAGGTCTGTGTCTTTATTCCCGTCTTGCCACTAGGTTCTTCATGGCCTTTTTTTTTTTTTTTTTCCTTAGATTCCGTATATATGTGTTAGCATACTGTATTTGTTTTTCTCTTTCTGACTTACTTCACTCTGTAGGACAGACTCTAACTCCATCCACCTCATTACAAATACCTCCATTTCATTTCTTTTTATGGCTGAGTAATATTCCATTGTATATATGTGCCACATCTTCTTTATCCATTCATCTGTCGATGGACATTTAGGTTGCTTCCATGTCCTGGCTATTGTAAATAGAGCTGCAATGAACATTTTGGTACATGACTCTTTTTGACCTATGGTTTTCTCAGGGTATATGCCCAGTAGTGGGATTGCTGGGTCGTATGGTAGTTCTATTTGTAGTTTTTTCAGGAACCTCCATACTGTTCTCCATAGTGGCTGTATCAATTTACATTCCCACCAACAGTGCAAGAGTGTTCCCTTTCCTCCACACCCTCTCCAGCATTTATTGTTTCTAGATTTTTTGATGATGGCCATTCTGATCGGTGTGAGATGATATCTCATTGTAGTTTTGATTTGCATTTCTCTAATGATTAATGATGTTGAGCATTCTTTCATGTGTCTGTAGGCCATCTGTATATCTTCTTTGGAGAAATGTCTGTTTAGGTCTTCTGCCCATTTTTGGATTGGGTTGTTGGTTTTTTTGTTATTGAGCTGCATGAGCTGCTTGTAAATCTTGGAGATTAATCCTTTGTCAGTTGCTTCATTTGCAAATATTTTCTCCCATTCGGAGGGTTGTCTTTTGGTCTTGTTTATGGTTTCCTTTGCTGTGCAAAAGCTTTTAAGTTTCATTAGGTCCCATTTGTTTATTTGTGTTCTTATTTCCATTTCTCTGGGAGCTGGGTCAAAAAGAATCTTGCTGTGATGTATGTCATAGAGTGTTCTGCCTATGTTTTCCTCTAAGAGTTTGATAGTGTCTGCCCTTACACTTAGGTCTTTAATCCATTTTGAGTTTATTTTTGTGCATGGTGTCAGGGAGTGTTCTAATTTCATACTTTTACATGTAGCTGTCCAATTTTCCCAGCACCACTTATTGAAGAGGCTGTCTTTTCTCCACTGTATATGCTTGCCTCCTTTATCAAAGATAAGGTGACCATATGTGTGTGGGTTTATCTCTGGGCTTTCTATCCTGTTCCATTGATCTATATTTCTGTTTTTGTGCCAGTACCAAACTGTCTTGATTACTGAAGCTTTGTAATATAGTCTGAAGTCAGGGAGCCTGATTCCCCCAGCTCCATTTTTCGTTCTCAAGATTGCTTTGGCTATTCGGGGTCTTTTGTGTTTCCATACAAATTGTGAAATTTTTTGTTCTAGTTCTGTGAAAAATGCCAGTGGTAGTTTGATAGGGATTGCATTGAATCTGTAGATTGCTTTGGGTAGTAGAGTCAGTTTCACAATGTTGATTCTTCCAATCCAGGAACATGGTATATCTCTCCATCTATTTGTATCATCTTTAATTTCTTTCATCAGTGTCTTATAATTTTCTGCATACAGGTCTTTTGTCTCCTTAGGTAGGTTTATTCCTAGATATTTTATTCTTTTTGTTGCAGTGGTAAATGGGAGTGTTTTCTTAATTTCACTTTCAGATTTTTCGTCATTAGTGTATAGAAATGCCAGAGATTTCTGTGCATTTATTTTGTATCCTGCTACTTTACCAAATTCATTGATTAGCTCTAGGAGTTTTCTGGTAGCATCTTTAGGATTCTCTATGTATAGTATCATGTCATCTGCAAATAGTGACAGCTTTGCTTCTTCTTTTCCGATTTGGATTCCTTTTATTTCTTTGTCTTCTCTGATTGCTGTGGCTAACACTTCCAAAACTATGTTGAATAATAGTGGTGAGAGTGGGCAACCTTGTCTTGTTCCTGATCTTAGTGGAAATGGTTTCAGTTTTTCACCATTGAGGACAATGTTGGCTGTGGGTTTGTCATATATGGCCTTTATTATGTTGAGGAAAGTTCCCTCTATGCCTACTTTCTGCAGGGCTTTTATCATAAATGGGTGTTGAATTTTGTCGAAAGCTTTCTCTGCATCTATGGAGATGATCATATGGTTTTTCTCCTTCAATTTGTTAATATGGTGTATCACATTGATTGATTTGCGTATGTTGAAGAATCCTTGCATTCCTGGGATAAACCCCACTTGATCATGGTGTATGATCCTTTTAATGTGCTGTTGGATTCTGTTTGGTAGTATTTTGTTGAGGATTTTTGCATCTATGTTCATCAGTGATACTGGCCTGTAGTTTTCTTTCTTTGTGACATCTTTGTCTGGTTTTGGTATCAGGGTGATGGTGGCCTCGTAGAATGAGTTTGGGAGTGTTCCTCCCTCTGCAATATTTTGGAAGAGTTTGAGAAGGATAGGTGTTAGCTCTTCTCTAAATGTTTGATAGAATTCACCTGTGGAGCCATCTGGTCCTGGGCTTTTGGTTGTTGGAAGGTTTTTAATCACAGTTTCAATTTCAGTGCTTGTGATTGGTCTGTTCATATTTTCTATTTCTTCCTGGTTCAGTCTCGGCAGGTTGTGCATTTCTAAGAATCTGTCCATTTCTTCCAGGTTGTCCATTTTATTGGCATAGAGTTGCTTGTAGTAATCTCTCATGATCTTTTGTATTTCTGCAGTGTCAGTGGTTACGTCTCCTTTTTCATTTCTAATTCTATTGATTTGAGTCTTCTCCCTTTTTCTCTTGATGAGTCTGGCTAATGGTTTATCAATTTTGTTTATCTTCTCAAAGAACCAGCTTTTAGTTTCGTTGATTTTTGCTATTGTTTCCTTCATTTCTTTTTCATTTATTTCTGACCTAATCTTTATGATTTCTTTCCTTCTGCTGGCTTTGGGGTTTTTTTGTTCTTCTTTCTCTAATTGCTTTAGGTGCAAGGTTAGGTTGTTTATTCGAGATGTTTCCTGTTTCTTGAGGTAGGCTTGTATTGCTATAAACTTCCCTCTTAGCACTGCTTTTGCTGCGTCCCATAGGTTTTGGGTCGTCGTATCTCCATTGTCATTTGTTTCTAGGTATTTTTTGATTTCCCCTTTGATTTCTTCAGTGATCACTTCGTTATTAAGTAGTGTATTGTGTAGCCTCCACGTGTTTGTATTTTTTACAGATCTTTTCCTGTAATTGATATCTAGTCTCATAGCGTTGTGGTCGGAAAAGATACTTGATACGATTTCAGTTTTCTTAAATTTACCAAGGCTTGATTTGTGACCCAAGATATGATCTATCCTGGAGAATGTTCCATGAGCACTTGAGAAAAATGTGTATTCTGTTGTTTTTGGGTGGAATGTCCTATAAATATCAATTAAGTCCATCTTGTTTAATGTATCATTTAAAGCTTGTGTTTCCTTATTTATTTTCATTTTGGATGATCTGTCCATTGGTGAAAGTGGGGTGTTAAAGTCCCCTACTATGATTGTGTTGCTGTCGATTTCCCCTTTTATGGCTGTTAGTATTTGCCTTATGTATTGAGGTGCTCCTATGTTGGGTGCATAAATATTTACAATTGTTATAGCTTCCTCTTGGATCGATCCCTTGATCATTATATAGTGTCCTTCTTTGTCTCTTGTAATAGTCTTTCTTTTAAAGTCTATTTTGTCTGATATGAGAATTGCTACTCCAGCTTTCTTTTGATTTCCATTTGCATGGAATATCTTTTTCCATCCCCTCACTTTCAGTCTGTATGTGTCTCTAGGTCTGAAGTGGGTCTCTTGTAGACAGCATATATATGGGTCTTGTTTTTGTATCCATTCAGCCAGCCTGTGTCTTTTGGTGGGAGCATGTAATCCATTTACATTTAAGGTAATTATCGATATGTATGTTCCTATTCCCATTTTCTTAAATGTTTTGGGTTTGTTATTGTAGGTGTTTTCTTTCTCTTGTGTTTCTTGCCTAGAGAAGTTCCTTTAGCATTTGTTGTAAAGCTGGTTTGGTGGTGCTGAACTCTCTCAGCTTTTGCTTGTCTGTAAAGGTTTTAATTTCTCCATCACATCTGAATGAGATCCTTGCTGGGTAGAGCAATCTTGGTTGTAGGTTTGTCTCCTTCATCACTTTAAGTATATCCTGCCACTCCCTTCTGGCTTGCAGAGTTTCTGCTGAAAGATCAGATGTTAACCTTATGGGGATTCCCTTGTGTGTTATTTGTTGTTTTTCCCTTGCTGCTTTTAATATGTTTTCCTTATATTTAATTTTTGACAGTTTGATTAATATGTGTCTTGGCGTGTTTCTCCTTGGGTTTATCCTGTATGGGACTCTCTGTGCTTCCAGGACTTGATTAACTATTTCCTTTCCCATATTAGGGAAGTTTTCAACTATAATCTCTTCAAATATTTTCTCAGTCCCTTTCTTTTTCTCTTCTTCTTCTGGGACCCCTATAATTCGAATGTTGGTGCGTTTAATGTTGTCCCAGAGGTCTCTGAGACTGTCCTCAGTTCTTTTCATTCTTTTTTCTTTATCCTGCTCTGCAGTAGTTATTTCCACCATTTTATCTTCCAGGTCACTTATCCTTTCTTCTGCCTCAGTTATTCTGCTATTGATCCCATCTAGAGTATTTTTAATTTCATTTATTGTGTTTTTCATCGTTGCTTGGTTCCTCTTTAGTTCCTCTACGTCCTTGTTAAATGTTTCTTGCATTTTGTCTATTCTATTTCCAAGATTTTGGATCATCCTTACTATCATTATTCTGAATTCTTTTTCAGGTAGACTACCTATTTCCTCTTCATTTGTTAAGTCTGGTGTGTTTTGACCCTGTTCCGTCATCTGCTGTGTGTTTTTCTGTCGTCTCATTTTGCTTATCTTACTGTGTTTGGGGTCTCCTTTTCACAGGCTGCAGGTTCGTAGTTCCCGTTGTTTTTGGTATCTGTCCCCAGTGGCTAAGGTTGGTTCAGTGGGTTGTGTAGGCTTCCTGGTGGAGGGAACTAGTGCCTGAGTTCTGGTGGATGAGGCTGGATCTTGTCTTTCTGGTGGGCACGTCCACGTCTGGTGGTGTATTTTGGGGTGTCTGTGGCCTTATTATGATTTTAGGCAGACTCTCTGCTAATGGATGGGGCTGTGTTCCTGTCTTGCTAGTTGTTTGGCATAGGGTGTTCAGCACTGTAGCTTGCTGGTCATTGAGTGATGCTGGGTCTTGGTGTTGAGATGGAGATCTCTGAGAGATTTTTGCCGTTTGGTATTACGTGGAGCTGGGAGGTCTCTTGTGGACCAGTGTCCTGAAGTTGGCTCTCCCACCTCAGAGGCACGGCCCTGATGCCTGGCTGGAGCACCAAGAGCCTTTCGTCCACACGGCTCAGAGTAAAAGGGAGAAAAAATAGAAAGAAAGAAAGAAAGAGGCTATAATATAGTGAAGTAAAATAAAGCTATTATAAAGCAAAGCTATACAGACAAAATCTCACCCAGAAGCATATACATATACACTCACAAAAAAAGGAAAAGGGGAAAATTAATATATCCTGCTCCCAAAGTCCACCTCCTGAATTTGGGATGATTCGTTGTCTATTCAGGTATTCAACAGATGCAGGCACATCAAGTTGTTTGTGGAGTTTTAATCCGCTGCTTCTGAGGCTGCTGGGAGAGATTTCCCCTTCTCTTCTCTGTTCGCACAGCTCCTGGGGACCAGCTTTGGATTTGGACCCGCCTCTGCATGTAGGTCGCCTGAGGGTGTCTGTTCCCCGCCCAGACAGGACGGGGTTAAAGGAGCAGCTGCTTCGGGGGCTCTGGCTCACCCAGGCCGCGGGGAGGGAGGGGTACAGAGGAGGCGGGGCGAGCCTGCGGCGGCAGAGGCCGGCGTGACGTTGCACCAGCCTGAGGCGCGCAGTGCGTTCTCCCGGGGAAGTTGTCCCTGGATCACAGGAGCCTGGCAGTGGCGGGCTGCACCGGTTCCCGGGAGGGGCGGTGTGGAGAGTGACCTGTGCTGGCACACAGGATTTTTGGAGGCGGCAGCAGCAGCCCCAGCGTCTCACGCCTGTCTCTGGGGTCCGCGCTGATAACCGCGGCTCGCGCCAGTCTCTGGAGTTCGTTTAGGCGGCGCTCTGAATCCCCTCTCCTTGCGCGCCGCGAAACAAAGAGGCAAGAAAAAGTCTCTTGCCTCTTCGGCAGCTGCAGACTTTTTCCCGGTCTCCCTCCCAGCCAGCTGTGGTGCGCTAACCCCTTCAGGCTGTGTTCACGCCGCCAACCCCAGTCCTCTCCCTGCGGTCAAGGTCAACCGAAGCTGAGCCTCAGCTCCCAGCCCCGCCCGCCCCGGCGGGTGAGCAGACAAGCCTCTCGGGCTGGTGAGTGCTGGTCGGCGCTGATCCTCCGTGCGGGAATCTCTCCGCTTTGCCCTCCGCACCCCTGTGGCTGCGCTCTCCTCCGTGGCTCCGAAGCTCCCCCCCCTCCGCCACCCGCAGTCTCCGCCCGCGAAGGGGCTTCCTAGTGCGTGGAAATCTTTCCTCCTTCACAGATCCCTCCCACTGGTGCAGGTGCCGTCCCTATTCTTTTGTCTCTGTTATTTCTTTTTTCTTTTGCCCTACCCAAGTACGGGGGGAGTTTCTTGCCTTTTTGGAGGTCTGACGTTTTCTGCCAGCGTTCAGTGGATGTTCTGTAGGAGCAGTTCCACGTGTAGATGTATTTCTACTGTATCTGTGGGAAGGAAGGTGATCTCCGCGTCTTACTCTTCCGGCATCTTCCTCATATTCACTTGGTCCTTTAAAATAGCTTGATGCCAGCCCCACAACTCACCAGAATGCTATTCAAATTAATGAGTCCCTACTATGGGCCAAGCACTGTGCTAGGCCCTGGAAATATAAATGTGAAGAAGGCAGCATGGTCTTTGCCCCCATAGAACTTTCATTCTAGACGGGAAGACAGACACTAAATAATTATGCAGAAAAGTCTGTAATTGCAATAATGAGAAGAGCTGTGGAAGAAGAGTAAAGGTCATTAAGGTATTATAAGAGGATGAATAACTATGTAGAGGTGAGGAGGGGATTGTCATCGAAATCTGTCCCAAGGCTGTGATATTTCAGCTGAGCCCTGCAAGATGAGTAGAATTTATCCAGTTAAATAGGAGGGAACTCTCCAGGCAGAGCACATACTTGTCTGTCATCTGGCATGCTGATTCCTTATTTTTCTTGAACACCTGCTCATGCTTTGATCTTGGTACCAATCTCACTCCACTCTGGGCATATTCTATTTCAGATAGAAGGTAATTGGCTTGGGCTTCGACCAGTCACTCTCCTTTGCCTTTCTCACTGGCTTTGGAACTGGTTCACAGCTTCTTCTGTGTTGCCTTCTCTATGTCTCTTGGTTTTTGCTTTCTTCTGCTTGCTTTGTGCTTACACGTTAAAATCAAAGAGGAAGAGATTTTAGAAAAATACATTTTTCGTTTCAGAAAATGATAGTTGTATTGAAGAGTGGTTCCCTGAGATGCAGAGCAAATTTAAATTTCGTCTCTTATTTGATACGACTGCTGGTGAACATAAGAAAATAGCATCCATTTATTAAGGGAGCCATGTGCAAATGCAGGGCATGTTTGCAAAGGCTTATTATAGTACAAGAGGCAATTGCTGCTTTGTTTATTTGGTTTGTGGCTAAGTCATTACAATGCTCCTCTTCTAAGAAAGAAAATGCACATAGACTCAGATGTCCTCTGGCAGCACAATTGCTTCCATTGTATTTAAAGATAGCCCAAAATTTAAAAACCATTGTTGTAGTGGACATTGCTTGTTTTGGGCTGTCCAACATCCATTTGCCCAATATTCTTTGTAGTATTGTATTAGTTAAAGTGATGATGACTGTTGTAATAAATAAATGGTACATTTTTAATGCCTAAGTGTTATAAAATATACTTCCTACTTATGTCATTGTCTGATGCAGGTGGTCCTAATAAAGTGGCTTCTACTTCCTCATATGGAGATCTCCACTCCTTCCATCTTCTTGGCTCTGCTCTCCTCTAAATTTTTAGAGTCCTATTTTTAGCAGACAGGTGGGAAAATATAGAGAGTATCACATGTGGAAGGTTGTTATGGGCAAAGTTTTCATACCATTAGCCACAGTTGAGTCACATGAACACATCTAGCTGCAAGAATAGTCGGGAAGCGCATTCCAGTTTCCTGTGTGGGAGGAAAAGGAACTAGCAGTTTATGCTGCAGATATCTGCCCCTTCCCCATGTTTCAGAGGTTGCTGGCTCCACCTGAAAAAAATATAGCATATATCTCAGCTCTCATGTATTCTGCTCAGGGATGGACATATGACCTAAGCTAGTTCAGTCACACTGGACTCCAGATTTTTGTTGTGATTGAATGGCATACTCTTTCTTGATGGAGATAAGCAAGGAATGTAGTCCTATGGCAGCCATCCTGAGATGGGATGTGGGATGGGGGAGGTGCCGTAGAGATTGAAGCCAACACCCAAAAGTGCATCTAGAAATGGAGACAGAAACCAGTTTCTGGTCATTGTCTTAGCTGTTGGATCAAGTCTTTCCTGAAGCCTTATCTAGTTTTCCAGAGGAGCCAGTTAGTTCTCTACTTTTGTTTAATTCGGTTTGTGTTGTAGTTTCTGTTCTTGAAAATTTGCAGTCTTGCCGATGGTATCATAAGTGATACAATTACACAAAGACTTTGGGAATGTATACTGTTTATGTGACTTTGGGGAATTATTTAATTGGAGAAATGGGATGTTTCTTAATTTAAGACATTGTAATTACATCTGATTACACACTTGCTAATTCAACAAAGGCTTTATAATATGCACCTATTATGCTTTTTAACCTCACCTGAGGCAGTTTACATTATAAACGCTGAGTTCCCTGCTGGCCAGCTTGGACTTCCGCCTTATTGGTAATATTGGTCATTTCAATGGTTACACTGTTTAAACTCATATCTCTAAATACATTAGATCTCAAACAGAAGCCAAGGTAGGGCAGGGATCAAACTTTCCCAATGGTTACACATGTGTGGGTGATCGCGTTCATCATTTTCATTTAACACTTCCTGAGAACTAACAATTAGTGCAATGGTGTGTCCAAATCTGTTTATAAATGCATGGTAAAACACAGAACTTTAGAAGTTCCAATGTTATGGTAACAAAGGGAGCTTTCAGGATTTCTTTGAGATGAAAGAGTAAGCAACCAGCTAGAGGAGGCATGGGCTACTTTATTAGTTAGGATTTAGATTTAGCTGTAACAATAAAAAATGTTTTAAACAAAAGAGAATTTTATTTCTCTTTCCTAGAGAAATTTGAGCTATTATTATGGCCCTGCTCTGAGAATTCTTCAGAGACACAGGTTCCTTTCCTTTTGTTGCTCTTGTATCACTATGATCTTGTTCATATGATCCAAGGTGGCTCACCATCATGTCTGAGTATCAGATAGGATGAAGATGGAGAGGGAAAGGGGAGGGAGTTTAGTTGGAATAGGTTAGACTGTGCTATGGTAATAATCATCTTCAAAATATTAGTGGCTTATTTTTTGCTTATGTGATTCGTTTATTATGGATCACAAGTGATTCTGCCTCATGTTACTGTCACTCAGGGACAACAGAGGATGGATCTGCACCATTTGGAGCATTGCTAGGGCCTGTGGCAGGAGAAGGGCAAGCTGGATAGTCTTGCATCAGCAGTTAAAAGACCTTGCCCTTCAGCTATTGGCCAGAACTGGTGACAAGGCCACACCTAACATCAAAGAGTCAGAAATCAAAATCTTACAGTAGAATGTAGGTGAACAATCTTAATGACTATTACAGACAGCATGCCCCTTCAAAGCCTGACCTGAAAGTTGCACATATCTGTTCTTCTCATATCCTACTAGTCAGGACACTGGCATATGGTTACACCTAGCTGAAAAGGAAGCTGGTAAATGTTAGTCTTCATTTCTGTTATAGTGGTTAGGATTTCTAGCATTTCCTTTTGATTTTTTTCATAGAGTTTCCATCTCTCTGCTTACATTACATCTGTTCTTCCGTGTTGTCCACTTTTTCCACTAGAGGCTTAAGATAGTAATCATATTTATTTTGCCTGGTCTGATAATTCCAAAATATCTGTCATATCTGAGTCTGGTTCTGTTGCTTGCTTTGTATCTTAAGATTGTGTTCTTTTTTGCCTATAAGGCATTAGCCTACCTTGTAATTTTTTGTTGAAAGCCAGACATGGTGCGTTGGGTAATAGGAACTGTGGCAAATAGGCCTTTAGTGTGAGGTTTTATGTTTATCTTACTAGGAGATGTGCTCTGTTTACCAGCTGTAGGTGTCTGAAGCTCTGGCTTTCTCTAGCATCCTTATTTTTGTCTTCTGGGTTGTCTTTGTGTTTCCCTAGGAACTCCTTCTTCAACAGAGTCTTAGCCTTGAAGTTTCTTCAGTTGAAACTTTCTGTTATTATCCTGGAACTCTGTTGTGGTGGTAAGGTGTGGGAGGAGGAGGGAAAGCGTTCTATACGCCTGTGATTCACTCTCAGTCTTTTAGTGAGAGTCACTGGACTGTGACCTTCACAAGTGCTTCTCAACTTTTAATTTTTCTTACTTAGGTGAGACAGGAAGGTTAGAGTGGGGGCTGAAGTTGGGTATTTTCTTTCTCGCACATGAGTTAGGCTCTATAAAGTAGTTTCCCTTAAGGGCAGATGAAGAAGAGAAAGCTTTGTGTGTTCTCTATTACGAGTCTCTGTTTGCCTGTTTGTCTTTCCAGTTTCCAGGGCATTGGTTTGCCCTATGAACTCATTTCTCCAATGAACTTAAGCAGAGTTGTTGATTTTCACCTTGTTCAGATTTTCTTTTGTTGTGAGGAACGTAGTGTGACTTCCAAGTTCTTTACATGTCCAAGCAGAAGCTGGTTGTTAAAAGAGTTTTCATCATTAAAGTACTGTCAGCTGGTGAATGTGGTCTTTATGCCTGGAGGTCATGTGTCCAGTTAATAATCAGGATTCCATCACTATGTAATAAACAGGGGAGAATGGATATTGGGGGAAATGTCATTCTCTGACACACACATTAATGGAACTGCAGCTGAGAACACTGCAGGGCTTAGGTATCTCTGAAGAAACCACAAAAGCATCCTTAGAGAACATATCAGCATTTGGAATCTGTTAAGCACAAAGAATCCCAATGCTAAATTTATAACTGTGTTGGTAAAGTTGGAACTTTCTGTCCTCCATCTCTCTCCTTCTCCAGCTGTGACACTGGAGAGCCATTGGTGGTCTAAAATGAGACAAGAGGAGTGGAGGTGAGGCAATACAGAAGCTAACTTTGTCCTACTTTCTAGTACACGTGGGGAAGATTTTAATTGGATGAGGGTTTGGAGTTTTAGTATTATAATGGACAAAGTCTTTTATTATCTGACTGTGTCCAGAAGACAGCTGAATTGCTGGAAGAGCTAAGGGAGCTGTGGCAGAGACTGTCAGTTGCCTGTCCCTTCTCCCCTCTTTACTTTGTAAGAAACCTGGATTTTCAATGAGGCATGTTGTGTCCTACCTAAAAACTACCTTAAACAGCCTTCTGGACAATAAACTGCAAACAAAAGTGTTGTGTTGTACCTATAGTAAGTCTCCTTAAGCAGTCCTTTCCTTTCTTTTTCCTTTATCCCACTCCTTGGAATGTGAATCTCCAGCAGCCATTTTGGACTCTGAAGATGGGGGAGGGGTGTCACACTTTAGATTTGAGGGAGCAGTGAGCTAGAAAGAACTTGACTCCCTGAGGAACATGAAGCTGCAATACCAGTCCTGCACATTTCACTCCAAACTCATTTTATATGAGATATTTATAAATATATTTCTATCTTATTTAAGCCACTCATTTTCAGGGTTCTATTTCTCCTGATAAAACCTAATTCTAACTGATATAAAACCCACCCAGTATTCTATCCATGGAGAGAAAAATGGGACCATGGGGCCGGTTTGCGGGTCTGCAATGGTTAGAAAGAATTAACTTGATTTCTGTAGAGTCTAACTCATTCAATAAACCAGTTAGAAAATAAGAAACTCACAGCTGAGCAAAGTCTCCTACCCAAACCAAGAAAGAAGAGGGTAGCTGTGTAAGCTCAGGTCCTTCAAAGAGCAGACATCAACGTGAGATTAAATATTCAAGAATCTTATTAGGAAAAACACCTGAATGAAAGTAATGAGGGATGCTGGGTAAGGCTGGGAGAGCCATCAGACTGCTACGCAAGTATGACCCCATGTGAAGAGAGAGAGGGAGAACTTTGGGGGGAAGCATGGCAGACTGTCATGCAGTTGAAGGAAGGTTGTGCAAAGCCATCAGGGAGACCGGGAGCCCAAGCTCACCCTTGGAGAAATACCGTATGTTCCAGAGATGGGTCTGTCTGAATATCCCTGCCACACTCAGTCTGTGGCTGGGGGCAGCCTGTGCAAGGCATGGCCTCACCAAATCCTGCTGAGAATTTCAGAGCTCGGCAGCTAGAGCCCTTGTCAGTTACACTCCCTAAACTGAGGGCTCTGTGAAATGCATTCTCACGGCCACGACAGAAGCTGAGTAGGCAACTCCAGACAGTGGGTACCTAGGTGTGCCCAGTGATCTCTGTGCAAGGGCAGTAGACTCAACGGCAGAATCACAGGATCACCCCACATCCGACAGGGTCAGGTGCCACACCGGGGTTACCTGTGGGAGGCAAGGAGGAATGTCAGTAATGTCAACTCAGTGCCACCTTGAAGCAGATGCAAAGACCTTGATGTTGATGAACATATGGACTACCAGGCCCTGGGCAGGGGTCAAACTGCACTCAGCATCAGCTGCAGTACAAGGCTCACTGCAGGTTCAGTTCTACATAAGACATCAAAACCATCACCTCATTTGCCAAGATTTTGGAAGTGCATGGGAGAGTTCCACTATCATAAAGGGGAGATGACTTGAAAAATCATCTGAGAGGTTTCCCAAAGTGTTGTGTGTGTAACAGTGGTAGTATATATTAATTAGGAGATTCATAGATAAAATTAGTTTGATAGTTGTAACTTTACTTTTAGGGTTCGTGGATAGTGATACCTTGCCAATTATATGATGATTTAAAATTTTTAATTTAAATTTTAATGTATTAATATTTAATTTTATTTAAATTTAAAGAAAAATATGAAATACAAGCAGATGACTTATGGATAAGGGAAAAAATTATAAAGTGAGGAGGTTATCTAGTATGCTGACATAGCTGGCAGATGACAGGGCCGTGGCAAGAAACAAGACCTTTTGACTCTTTCTAAAACATTTTGTTTTCTCTCTAAGAATGACTGGCTTTCAGAAAAGGAAAGCTGCCAATAGCATGATCTGGGTGACACATCTTTTAGAGAAGCAGGTCCACTGTGGAGTAATATTGAAGGTTTACAGAGTGTCCTAACTGCCAGTTCTATGTGCATATTCAGGAAAGTCAAATGTGAGGAGGGAAAACGTTATTCAAACAATATCCAAGTGAAAACTGAGACTGAAATTCATGAAAAGAAGTGGAAAGCACTCTCTACTAAGTAGGAAAGAGTCTGGAGGCATCAGGACAGAGCTAAGTGGACCTGAGAAGATAGAGCAGGAGAGAACATTGGCTGGAATCCTGTCATGACTACTTTTTGTAGGGCATCTTTAACTTGTCAGTGGCTGGGAGAGGGAGACTATATAAGGGACAGGCCACTTCTGATAGGGACACTAACATTGCAGGGAGGCTTTAAAGGTTTATTTTTTGTTTCTACTTTAAACTTTGAGAAGGTACATAGAAAAATTTAAACTATATTTTAAGCATGATCCCTACTAGTGGGTAGGAGTTGTGTCTTCTTGAACTTGCTATGTACATAGGTGTAGAATAAATGTTTAGAAGAAATAATGGAATGTTTGGTGTCATTCCTCGTCAGCAAGCAGAAATAAACACTTTGGGAACGTGCCTCTTTGCCATAGAATCTCTTTCCTCCTTTTGTTTTTATGCTCTCCTGTTATGACTGCGTGAACTAGAAGGACCTCTCTTGAGAGATACCTGGATTGAATGTCGTGGAAATCAGGAGAGAGCACGATTCAGGGGAGAATGAGAAGATAATGACAAGGTGAGCAGGTCTAGTGCTGTCAGATTTACTCATTATTTAGGATTGTCCAATAATTTAGAACCTTGTCTTATGACTGAGTTCATGCTGCCCGTTGGTTCTCGTCCTGTAAAGGAATCTAGGGAATGAGATGTCTATGACTTGTATAGTGTCTTTATGTTTTGGTTCTGCCAGAGGTTTGGTAGTCCCCCTTGCTTTCAGGCAGCCTGTTGGGCAAATGGTGTGCAGATCCCCCCAATTCTCAGATCCCCCCAATTCTCAGATTCCCCCCGCCACATCCCTGTCAATAAAGATATGCTGTCTGTGTTCTCCAAGGATTCTGGCAGGTCCATTGTATCAACTCTATCATTGAAATAATAGAAAATTCTACCACAAAGTACTGATTTATCTTTATGGTAACTACTAAAAGGTATTTGGCCCATTGTAGATATTTAATAAGTATCTGTTAATTAAATGAATAAGAGAATGTGTCTTACTCCAATTGTTATAAATTGATCTTTATATGTATTTTCAATTATGACAGTTATTCAGTACTCCCTATAGTTTGTTAATTTCTTTGAAGGCAAGGGCTGGGTACAGTTAGTACAGTAAATTCAAAGAAGTAATATACTCCAGGAGTTAAGAAAGAAAGCACTAGATGAGACGTCAGAAATCATGAGTTTCTTGGCTCCATCAAGAATAGTTATTATAATTAACATTTCTTGCATGCTTATGATATGCTAGGCACTTTACACATCCTATCAAAATTGTCACAATAAGGCTCTGCACCCCTACAGCACAGGTACCTAGTTTTCCACCAGGATTCAGTGTTGTGTGTTTTCCTTCTTTGGCACACCTCTAGACCATATTTCCAAGCCCTCTTGCTTGTGGGAGTGGGTATATGACAGTTCTCAGCCATGGAGTGGGAATACAAGTGATGTGAGTCACCTCTGGGTTGAGATGAACAGAGTTCGTGTGTTTTCTCCACACACTTTCTTCCCCATCCACTATCTGAGGCAGAGATGGGGTCCTAAAAAAGTAGCAGAGCCATATAATGAAAGTTACCATTATTATCTCCATTTCACAGCAGAGGAAACTGAGGCTAGAGAGATCAAGTAGCTTACACAGAGTAGGCAAGTGGCAAAGTCGGAATTTGAATCAGTAGTTTAACTCAGAGTGCCTTCATAACCACTGAGTGTACAGCTAGTCATGTAAACTCAAACCACTGCAGCTTTCAAGTCTCAATTTCCTCAGCTATAAACGGAGGTATTAAGACTGTCTTATAGGCATGTTATTGGGATTAATGAGCTAACACATTAAAAAGCTAATAAGAAAATAGCACAAAATAACTAAAAACTGGGATTTGTGTGTGTGTGTGTGTTTGTGCGCACACATGCTAGGAACTCTGTCACATCAAGGCTACTTTTTAATAATGGTCCAGGGCTGAAGCCTGAGAATCTTTTTATCACTCAAGGATTTCTGTTCAGTGACATTTGTTGGATAGGATTTGACCTGTTGTATGAATTATGCTCTCCATCTAAGGAAGCTGTTTGGGTACTAATTTGCTCTCTTGCTTCTAAGCAACCATGGATAGGGAGAGGGTCAGGCAGCTCCTCAAGCTGTTTCAGGGCAGCATCTGTTACTGGGTCCTAGAGGAAGGTGTGTTCATCCCTCCTGAGAAGGAAAGGCAGCCAGGTTTAGGAAAACAGTGTGGGTGGTTAGCAAACGTGCAGCAGTGCAGGCTCTTCTGAGCTTCAGGAAAATGAAGTCAGGATCACAATTCAGAGATAAGATTGTTTTGATTTTTATTTTCAAAAATAAAAAACATTTTGAGGCAACATGGTGAGAGAACTAAGAGTCAGAAAAGTAGGATTCGAGCCTTTAATTAACTAATCTTTGGACTTTCATGTGCTTAATAATTTCTCAAAGTTTCAGATTTTTATGTACAGAATGAGGATGACATTGACTCTGACTACCTTCCTAGAATTGTTCTGAAGACAGAATGCAGTTGTGCCCAGGAAGGTGATCTGCAAATGCTGAACAACTGTACAAATGTAAGTCCTTGTTGCTGTGACATTTTTGTGATTTCGTTGCATTTGTAGTTTCCAGCATCTGAAAGAGAAAAAAAAAAACACCTTGTTTTCAATATGGAAGAAATTAAGTGTCCGTTCACCAGCCCTGACTGTATGACTGTTTCTATTGGCTCTCTTCATTGTTAATGGGTCTGTACCCGGGGTAGACCCATGGAGGGTACAGATGTTGCCATGTGAACTTAACTAAAAAGGTCAGGAAAGATCCATTGATTAATTAATTAATTAGCTAGCTTGTTTGTTAATTCAACAGTTATTAAGAGCCTGCTAAGTGTGTTGTGTACTGGGGATACAAAAGTGGAATGAGACAGAGTCTCGGTCTGGCTGCCAAGTTACAGAATAGCAAGAAAAACATACATCTTAATGGATATTATACAGTGATGTAGCAGATGCAATGAGAGAATTAAGAACAGGGTACAGTGGAAGAACAGAGGAGGGGTACTTAATGTATCCTGTGAGTTGGATGTGGAAGTCAGGGGAGGCTTCCTACAAAGGGTGACTTCTCCAGTCTTGAAGCGTGAACCAAAAGTACTCAGGTAAAGTGATCTGGTGAAGGTGGGAACAGAAGGCATTATGGGTAGGGGAGACTACCATGATCAAAGTTACAAAAACAAGAAATAGCACAGTGTAGTATAAGCAGTTTAATGTTCCTCTGTGTGTGTGTGTGCGTGCACGCATGTGCGTAAGGGTGAGAGAAATATGTTAAGAACATTTTATCCTGAATGGAAACATCAAAGGATTTTAAGCAGGTGGTGGTTGAGGATGGGGTGGAGTTGTTCACATCTAAGTCAGGAGAAATACCATTACAGTAACTTCTGTGCTAGATGATGGGAATCTGAACTATGGCTATGGTAGTTGAGATTGAAGTTAAAAAAAAAAGGAATGAAGAGATAATAACCTGGGTGGAAAATTCAGCAGCCCTGCAAGAGGGAAGAGTTTTGGTTGAATTCCAATTTGGTTTCTAGCTTGGGTTATGGGTTGACGGACGGTTTTACCACCAACTGAGATGGCGAATGCAGGAAGAAATTCAGATGTAGAAGACAGCAAATTCAATATTGTACTTGTTGAGTGCGAAAGAATTTCAGGTCACCCAGGTGGGATGGTAGCAGGCATTTGGAAGCCAGATAGCGCCCAGTCAGAGGGAGCTTGTGACTTCCTGGGCATGCGTGGGTGGATTAGACACATTTAGGGGCAGGTCAGTAGTAACTAAGTGGGGGAATTTCATTCTTTTAGCAGACACTGCTCCTTGCTCTCTATGGCAGCTGTAATCTAAATGTCTTCTCTTGAAGGCTCTACCCTTAATTCTAAGTAGTAGCCCTTGGGCTCTCCTGACTAAAAATGATAAATCAAATGCATCCCATAGTGGCAAAGAGCTCTGGGAAGGGAGTTGGGAGTCTAGAGGTCAGTTCCTATTCTGCCTCTAGGTAAGTCAGTTCACTTCTTGAGCCTCTCCTTCCTTATCTTTTAAAGGATGAAATGGGAATTGTTGGCTTCCAAATTTCATTAAAGTCTTGAGGTTCTGTGACCTATCTGTACTGCTTTTCTGTTTTACAATGCTGACTTTTAATTCTGAAATTAGTAAAATATTAAGCAATAGACTCTCTTAAATAAAAAGTAAAGGTGCAAAACCTTCTAAATTACTGAGTTCCTGGAAACTGATCATAAATCTGTGCACAGTACCTCCTCTGCTACCTGGATTTCCATTAACCCAGAGCTCTATTAACAAGTTCTGCACACGCAGTGTAATCTCAGAGTGGGGCTCTAAGTTTATGCCCTTTGTATGCTGATGATTGATAGTCATTGCGGTTGCCTTGAGGCAATGTGAAAATCCAAAGTCATCAAAGACAGAGGAAATTGTGTCCAGCCTAGTTTCAAAGGTGAACTGTATTGCTTTCGCATGATTTGAAAGTCATTAATCTATGTGTGGTGTATATCAGGGCTCCCTGACCTTTTTGTGGGGAGAATTTTTTTAATTTCCGTGAGACAGATTCTTTGATTAACTAGAATTTCCCTTTTCCCTGAATATATTAGATAAGAGGGTTTCATATTTACTTACAAGATCCATTGCTCTATTCATCTTAATTTTATGCTCATTTGATGTTAAACACAAGTGAAGATGAATCTGAGGTACAGTGGAAAAACCTCTGGGTTAGAAGTCAGGAGCCCCAAGTTGAAGTCCTAGCTGTGTCACTAATGAGCTGTGTGAACTTGGACAAATCACTACATTCTCTGGGCTTCAGTTTCACCATCTATAAAATTAGAAGGTTGTAGCAGGTAATCTTTAAGGTCCTTGAGGTTCTAAATTGGCATACATATCTATCTTCCAAGTGCTTCAGTTAAATGCAACATTAATTGACTATACTATGGTATTTTTCTAGTCAAGATAACATTAGCTTTATTTTATAACTAAGGAAACTGGGATCTAGGGAGAATAAATACCTTGTTAATGGAAGAGCCAGAGTTTGAGTTCAAGTATTTGGTTTTCAAGGCCAGTGCTCTTTCCTATACACACTCTGCTGTGCCTCTCATGAGAGCAGAGCGGGCTGGTACCTGTGAAAACTGGGGACTTTGAGGGCGAGACGCTTTGCTCTTGAGAAGATGATGTATATTTCACTGTCTTTCTCAGTTTAAGAAATGCTCTGCACTGCTTTTTCGTGGCTCCTGATTGTTGCTTTCAATCTTTCTTGGATCAAATCATGTCTCTTGGCAGCTGCGATACCGTAATATGAGGATCAGATCTGCCTGCCTGTCTCAATAGCTGTCAGTTTAATCTCTGGGTATTTTTAGGTGCCTCAGATAAAGGTAATATAAATATAAAGAAAGAATGAATTTCTTTCTGACACTTTGTACCATTTGTATAAAAGAAAGGAAATGTCCTTTAAAAATACTGTTTTTCTCAAAATGTGTACTCTGCATGGTGTTACAAAACCATAAAAACATTTTCGTGGCCAGATGAATTTAGGAAACCTTTCTTAATATTGTGAGAATTCTCGGAGCCTTTAAGACAATAATGCTCATTGTGAATTTAAAGGAGGGAGAAAGCATATGCTCTTCTCCAACCATAGTTAACTACAAATTGTCCCCCAGCCTGTCTCCCCACTCCAACAGCAGAATGTTACAGGACTCATTTTCTGGAATCGTCTTTGTACAGGGAGTGGTACACACTCCCTGTGTGCCAAAAGGGAAGGTAACTGTAATTTATTAAACACCTACTATGTGCCAAGGATTTTTATAAAAGTTATTTTATTTACTTTTTTCAACTCTATGGGGTGGTCTTTTGATCCATATTTATTCGGTGAAGAACTTGAGGCTCAGATAGGTTAAGGAACACAGTTTGTGAAAGCAGAGCCTAGATTCAAACCTACATCTAACTGTCAAGTCCCGGTTGTTTATGACATTTCACTATGTATTTTAGGGTGAGATAGCGACAGTCCAAACACCTGGGCTGAGGGAGCAATGTTCTCTACTGTGGGATCATTCTCACTGCACTCAGATCTGTGCAGAGCCAGCTAAAGGCAACTTGCAGCTTATCTCCAGTGATAGCTTTCCCATCCATTGCCCTTTCCCTCCCTCTGCAGTGGTTTCCCCAATCTTCTGGGAAAAGGGTTATTTCTGGGTATATGAACAAGACAGACCTTATCGGGTTACTGTTTAGGGTTAGGCCTGATTCAGAACACTATATCTTCCAATATTTGGCTCTACTTTTGGAATGGGAAATTTCCCAGCAGAGAGGAGAAGCCTAACCGTATGGTACGTTTGACAGGAAGTTGCTATTCATCCACATCTTTGATGCATTTCCATGACATCTGATTGATTTGGAGTGTTTTGTTTATGCTGTTCATTTTGTGACAGAGTCAGTGGGATCATCTGGAAAGAACTAGGGGCATTGGAGTCTGGCAGTCCTTGGGGTGAATTTCAGCTCCAACACCTGTTTGCTGCAGGCCTTGGATGTGTTACTTTATGTTCCTAACCCTCATCTACCTTGCAAGGTGCTTGGAGGATTCAATTAGGCAATGCGTGCATGATCACTGGCACATGGTAGGAGTTCAGTGGATGGTAACAATTATCATGACTACTATTGGTGTAATATGTATACCTGAGCCCTTTCTTTGTACCTCAGAGTAGCTGTTCTTTGCTGTCCTTGGTGAAATGGAATTCAAAAGAATATTTCTCATGATTACTCATGGTAGGGAGAGTCATCTGGTGGTCTGTAATTTCTGGATCACTTCTCTCCACAAGGGGAGGGCAAGTTCTTAACCAGATGATACAGAGTGAGAGGCACTCCTGACACTGATCTTCCATGGACTGAGCATAACTGAAGTATGATGTAGGTTTAAGCTCTTCTGCTTAAGGATGCATATGAGTAACCTATAGTCAATTTCAGGAACCAGAAATTATGGCTTTACCTAGGTAATCTGTTTCTTGTACCTTAGATAGTAAAGGAGGGGCATATCAGGGGGGATATTAACAAAAGATCTCATGGTTTAGGAAATCCCATGGGGACCATATCTCATCTTTTTAACCTTTCATCTTCCCATTGCCCCCTTCTGCACCCCCAATGTAATCTTTCCCTCACCTCTGGTGTCGCTAACACTGTCCTTGGATTCTTCCACCTTTCTGTATAAACAGATTCTCAGCTATATCTGTCTTTTCTTGTTTTGCAAATGCTGCCTGAGTAGGTTTCAGCTGATTATTAAAAGGATTTCCCTTTGCGTAGTCATCTATTGCCTCCAAAGAGGTGATAGGGTAACTCTAGTCCTCTTGGTGGGAGGTTAGGAGAATGGAGTGTTTTAGCTCCAATTTCACTATTTTTCAACAAAGGTGCCTATATCTACATTTGCCCACATCACCCCCAGAGGAAAATAAAATGAACTTCTCTGGAGAGGCATTCTAAGAATCCAGCAGTCACAAAGGAAGACCAGCAAGATTTGCAAACAGAACATGTACCTGAAAAAATCTGGATGACAATATAAATAAAAAATAATGAAACACTGGATGAGATTCAAATGCAGCACACATACATGTTTCGTCATGGAGTAACACCATCGCTACAAAAAAAACCCAACAATAAAACTCCCATGATTTCCTATATAAACAATTCTGTAGAAGAACTGAAGGAGGAGATTGTTACTGTTGAGATATAATTTATAAGAGCAAGAATTATTTCAAAGCACAAAATTAAAAAATAAAAAAGCAAAACAATAGGGAAATGATAAGGGACTTAAGGATAAATCTATGAGACTTGGATAAACATTTCAGAAGAGAAGCAATGAAACAAATCAACACCTGAAAGGGATCACTGGGTTTTAGGGTGAGTTGATGAGAAAATAACCAATACATTAAGGCAAGAGAAGATAAGGAAAGGAGCAAGGGTGCAGAATCAATCTCAGTTTCTCTTTCACTCTAAAAATCAGACTGCAGAGTATAAAAACAGATGGGGAATGTGTAATATAAGTGCTAAACTAGGGGTCTTAAAAGAGAAGATGCATACTGATTTACTGTAAGGAACAAATCAAATAATAATATAGAACTGAAAGCAATAATCCATTTTAACAAAACTAGGGTCCTGGGGTGGAGGAAGGGGAGGAAATAGCTCTTCTTATTGGGGTGGAGCAAAGGGAGGAAATAAATTGTCTTCGTGGAGGAAATAGTTGGTATTTTGTTTTCTTATAAGAATAGAGGATTCTGTGATTATGAGAACAGGAACAAAGAAGGTGGTCACCATCAAATGCAAAATATTAGAACTTCCAAAGTAACAAGGGGAAAAATAGAATAGCAATTTGATCAAATCATCAAACACAAAGGAAAATGAGGAAACAATAATGCAAAGTAAACAATCAAACTAAATTATCAAGAAAAGAAGAAATCAAATCATACAGAGTATGAGCAGACTGACTTTTCCCCTTTAAAAGACAAAAATTTTCAGTTGGGTTAAACACAAAACTGAGCTATATGCCTTAACAAAATCTATGTCTATAACTATATCTTTATACTTTAAAAAGTGATAAAGAAAGATAGAAGATTAAGGTGGATCAGAGAGATACAAAAGCAAAAGGAAAATGCAAACAAAAAGAAAACAGGCATGGCAGCATTATTTTATGACATAGGTGAATTCAAGGTTAAATGTAATGAAGAAAATAACAAGGGACATTATGTAAATGCAGCAGTTTATGAGGGCAATATATTTATATTCATTTGTCCACCAAATATTTACAAAAATCATTTACTTAACTATGAATTAAACCTTCAAAATAAAAAAATAGATTTTATAAGGCAAATTCAATCATCATAATTCAATGAAAATTAAAATAAATAATAAAAAGGTGACAAAATCTTATCTTTTTGGAAATTATGAAAAACTCTACTAGGTAAACTTGGGACAAAAAGGAGTTTGAAAGAGAAATTATAAAATACAAAAATAAAACCAACTTAGTGGCAAAACCTATGGGACATAGAACTATATACAGAGAACACTTTAGAGTTTTAATACCTGTATTATGTCTTCACAATTAAAGAAGAAAGAAAAATGTGAATACTTATTTTAAGAAATTACTAGAACAACAAAGTAAACAAAAAGAAACTAGGAAGAAGGAATCAAGATAAAAAATCAAATTAAATGAAATAAGAATAAACATAGTAGAAATAATAAATCAACCCAAGAGCTGATAGCTGAAAAGTCCACTAAAAATAGATAAACCCACTGTAAGTCTGATGAAGGGAAAAGAGAGACCAAACATTAAAGAGAAAGTAGATATAAACAAAGATGCAAGAGAGAGAAGAACAATCGTGGAGATTACTGCACATGACCTCTAGTGGGCGCTGTGGTGTGCTGCCCCGGCACCTCCTTCAGGACTAGAAGACTCATTTTCTCATTGTGGGGAGTGTTGGTGGCTAATGGCTCACAGCTGTGTCTCTTTGCAGGAATTGTTTTTGGCCAAGGGAGCTGTCTTGCCCAAGTTCCCATCCAGTGTAAATGGTCCAATATGTATTGGGGACAGCTTACATCTCAAAACTGGTTGATACAGAAACATGAAATCCCTACCCTCTTGTCTTACTTTGGGACAGCTCTGAAGGACCTTAGCTCCTAGTGGGATAGCCACTGTCACTGTTGCTCCCAGTTCAACCGCTTCATCTGCTCAGTCACACCTCCTATACTTTCTTACAGGTGCTTTTGCTGAGAGCACTTCCCAATAAACCCCCTTTATACAAATCTCCATTTCAAAGTCTGTTTCAAGGAAACCTGATTTAAGGTATAGTCCTATGACAATTAAATGAAAATCTAGAGAACATGGACAGTTTTCTATGAAAAAATAAATTACGGGAATAGAGATGCAGACATAGAGAATGAACGTGTGGACATGGAGTGGGGAAGGGGGTGTGGGATGAACTGGGAGATTGGGATTGACATATATACACTACCATGTGTAAAACAGATAGCTAGTGGGAACCTGCTGTATAGCACAGGGAGCTCAGCTCAGTGCTCTGTGGTGACCTAGATGGGTGAGATGGGGGGTGGGGTGGGAGGGAGGTCCAAGAGGGAAGGGATATATGTATACATATAGCTGATTCACTTCGTTGTACAGCAGAAACTAACACAACTTTGTAAAGTACCTATACCCCAATTAAAAATAAATAAATAAGTAAATTACTGGAAAGGGATGCTTATTTTCACCATTCTCATGTTTCCAAATAAACTTTACTGATGGGTAATTTACATTAAAAATTCTACCCATTTTAAGTCTACAGATGGATGAGTTTTGACAAACATGTACATTTCTGTAACTATCACCAAAATCAAAATATAGGGTATTTCCATCACCCCAAAATGTTGCCTTGTGTTCCCTCCAGCCAACTCCCACCTTCCTACCTCCAGCCTCAAATAACCACTAACCTGCTCTCTATCATTATAGACTAGTTTTCCAGAGTATGTATGGTATGTACTCTTTAGTGTTGCACTTTGGTTGCTTAGCACAGTATTTTTGAGATTTGTCCCTATTTCTCACAGGGCTTTCTTCCTCTCTTTCCTTCCTCTCAAGGATCATAGTCCTTTACTGCTTATTGAAGGACTGCTTATTACTGAAAACAGTTGTTTCATGTATTTTGTCTAGTTTTGTCATTCTTTAAAGCATGATGATGACTCTTGTGTCTGTACTATTCATGGGTAGAAGTGGGAAGCCCTTGCCATTCTTATTAAATATTTTCTTAAATGTTATAGAGAATTCACTATGAAAACAAAAAGGAATTAGTGGTTTAAATATAGGTAAAAAGGAGATAAAGCTCATTCCACTTGTTGATGTTTAGCTTGTTTATCTGAAAAACTTCAGGGACCTTCTAACAATATTTTACATAATAAGAGAATATGGGAATTTGCCTGAATATAGGATAAAAACATAACATTAATTGGTTTTCATTGGCCTAGTAATAAACAACTAGACAAGGAAATGGGGAAAATATATTATTTTTAGTAGCCATAAAATATTAAAAATTTAAGAATAAATTTTATAAGCAAGACCAGGATTTATATGAAAAAAACCGAAATTCTTATTGGTAGATTTTTAAAAAAATAGCTAAGCACTTACTTACTTTCATCACTACTCTGAGTACTTTACATCTATTAACTCATTTAACCTTCCCAGAAACCCTGGAAGGTGTTATTATTATTCTCATTTCGTGTATGAGATAACTGAGATATAGAGAGATTAAGTAACTTGCCCAAGTTCATACAGCTTGCAGTGGATAGAGCCGATATTTGAAATCAGGGCTGAACGAATGGAAAGAAATACCGGGTTCTTCCATGAGGTTACTTCACACAAAAATATATTTTTAAAATGTGAATATGATTGTGCTACTTTCCTACTTCAAACTCTTTATTTACTGCTGCTCTTAGGATGAAGTTAAACCCTTAAGCATTTCTAAACCTCCAAAATATTTCTTCTACCCACCACTACTATTACTGTGCTAGTTCATATCCTCATCATCCACTTATTCATTCATTCAACAAGTAGATGATCTTGGTAGCAGAGGGCAGATTTGAGGAGGCCAGGAGAGACAGGAATGAGCCCAGTTATGAGATTGTCACAGAATAGGCAGAAAATGGTGAGAAAACTAGGCGTAGATAGGACAAGGTATATTTGAAATATATTTTAAAACAAAAAAATGGCAGCACTTAAAGGCTAATTGGGTGTGAATATTGAGGGAGTTGGTCCACTCCAGCATGGCTTTCAGGATTCTAACTTAGATGAAGGATAAATACTTTCAAAGTCTTTGCCTTGTTGTTGGATTAAATGATTGAGTCCTACTCTAGTGTCCTTTAGCCAGACTGACATTAATCTATTAATAAATGTTTTTTGGTTTAACATAAAAACTAGATTTTACTCCATCAAAAGGTACAGTCATCCTTCAGAGCTTATACTTTGAAGGTCTAAGCTGTAGAAGAATATAGCAGTTGAGAAATGTGTAGGTGTGTGTGAGGGATTGGTTTGATATAATGGTTAGAATCTGGAATAGAATTGCCTGGGCCTCAGTCAAATCTCAGTTACCACTTACCAACCATACTTAACCTCTCTGTAAATCAGCTTCTCCATCAGCAAAGTGAGGATAAAGGCTATGGGGTTTTGTATAGATTTAATGAGGTAATGGATGTAAAGCTCTTAGCAAGATATCTGGCACATAGTTTAAAATTCCCCAAATTGATGGGACCTTCAAGATAGCAGAGGAGTAAGACATGGAGGTCACCTTCCTCCCCACAAATACATCAAAAATACATCTGCATGTGGAATAACTCCTACAGAACACCTACTGAATGCTGGCAGAAGACCTCAGGATTCCCAAAAGGCAAGAAAATTCCCATGTACCTGGGTAGGGCAAAAGAAAACAGAAAAAACAGAGACAAAAGAATAGGGATGGGACATACACCTCTGGGAGGGAGCTGTGAAGGAGGAAAAGTTTCCACAAACTAGGAAGACCCTTCACTGGGGGAGATGGGGGGTGGGCGGGAGCCATGGAGGAGAGCGCAGCAACAGGGGTGCAGAGGGCAAAGCGGAGAGATTCTTGCACAGAGGATCAGTGCCAACCAGCACTCACCAGCCTGTGACGCTTATCTGCTCACCCACCAGGGTGGGTGGGGGCTGGGAGCTGAGGCTCAGGCTTTGGAGGTCAGACCCCAGGGAGAGGACTGGGGTTGGCTGTGTGAAGACAGCCTGAAGGGGGCTAGTGCGACACAGCTAGCTGGGAGGGAGTCCGGGAAAAAGTCTGGACCTGCCTAAGAGGCAAGAGACCATTGTTTCAGGGTGTGCGAGGAGAGGGGATTCCTTCCCCGTCTGCCCACAGAAGGCAGAGCACCGCCTAAATGAGCTCCAGAGATGGGTGTGAGCCGCGGCTATCAGCTCGGACCCCAGAGACTGGCATGAAACGCTAATGCTGCTGCGGCAGCCACCAAGAATCCTGTGTGCAAGCACAGGTCACTATTCATACCCCCCAGGAGCCTGTGCAGCATGCCACTGCCAGGGTCCCATGATCCAGGGACATGGTGTGCCTCAGGCTGTTGCAATGTCATGCTGGGCTCTGCTGACGCAGGCTCGCCCCACATTCCAGTTATAACTATTGTACCCCTCCCTCCCCCTGGCCTGAATGAGCCAGAGCCTCCTAATCAGACACTGCTTAAACCCCATCCTGTCTGGGTGGGAACAGATGCCTGAGGGCGACCTACACACAGAGGTGGGACCAAAACCAAAGCTGAACCCCAGGAGTTGTGCGAACAAAGAATAGAAAGGGAAATTTTTCCGTGCAGCCTCAGGAGCAGCGGATTAAATCCCCACAATCAGCTTGATGTACCCTGCATCTGTGGAATACCTGAATAGACAATAAATCAGCCCAAAATTGAGGTGGTGGACTTTAGGAGCAACTGAAGATTTGGGGTCTGCTGTCTGCGACTGATTTGTTTCTGATTTTTATGTTTCTCTTAGTATAGTTTTTAGAGCTTGTTAACGTTGGTGGATTTGTTTACTGGTTTGGTTGCTCTTTTTCTTTTTTTAATTACTATTTTTTGATTTTCATAATTTTTAAATTTTATTTTATTTTATTTTATCTTTTTCTTTCTTTCTTTTTTTCTCCCTTTCCTTCTGAGCCATGTGGCTGACAGGGTCTTGGTGCTCTGGCCTGGAGTGAGGCCTGAGCCTCTGAGGTGGGAGAGCTGAGTTCAGGACATTGGACCACCAGAGACCTCCCGGCCCCACGTAATATCAATTGGTGAGAGCTCTCCCAGAGATCTCCGTCTCAATGCTAAGACCCAGTTCCACCTGCTGGTCAGGAAGCTCCAGTGCTGGACGCCCCATGCCAAACAACTAGCAAGACAGGAACACAACACCACCCATCAGCAGAAAGGCTGCCTAAAATCATACTAAGTTAACAGACACCCCAAAACATAACACCAGAAGTGGTCCTGTCCACCAGAAAGACAAGATCCAGCCCCAGCAACCAGAACACAGACACCAGTCCCCTCAACCAGGAAGCCAGCAAAAGCCACTGAACCAACCTCACCCACTGGGGGCAGACACTAAAGACAACGGGAACTACAAACCTGCAGCCTACGAAAAGGAGACCCCAAACACAGTAAGTTAAACAAATTGAGAAGACCCAGAAACATGCAGCAGATGAAGGAGCAAGGTAAAAACCCACCAGACCAAACAAATGAAGAAGAAGTAGGCAGTCTACCTGAAAAAAATTCAGAGTAATGATAGTGAAGATGATCCAAAATCTTGGAAGTAGAATGGAGAAAATACAAGAAACGTTTAACAAAGACCTAGAAGAACTGAAGAGCAAACAAACAATGATGAACAACGCAATAAATGAAATAGAAAATTCTTTAGAAGGAATCAATAGCAGAATAACTGAGGCAGAAGAATGGATAAGTGACCTGGAAGATAAAATAGTGGAAATAACTACCACAGAGCAGACTAAAGAAAAAAGAATGAAAAGAATTGAGGACAGTCTCAGAGACCTCTGGGACTACCTTAAACACACCAACATTTGAATTATAGGGATCACAGAAGAAGAAGAGAAAAAGAAAGGGTCTGAAAAATATTTGAAGAGATTATAGTTGAAAACTTCCCTAACATGGAACAGGAAGTAGTCAATCAAGTCCAGGAAGTGCAGAGAGTCCCAAAGAAGATAAATCCAAGGAGAAACACGCCAAGACACATATTAATCAAAGTATTAAAAATTACATACAAAGAAAAAATACTAAAAGCAGCAAGGGAAAGCAACAAATAACATACAAGGGAATCCCCATAAGGTTAACAGCTGATCTTTCAGCAGAAACTCTGCAAGCCAGAAGAGAGTGGCAGGACATGTTTAAAGTGATGAAAGGGAAAAACCTACAACCAAGATTACTCTACCCAGCAAGGATCTCATTCAGATTCAACGGAGAAATTAAAACCTTTACAGACAAGCAAAAGCTAAGAGAATTCAGCACCACCAAACCAGCTTTACAACAAATGCTAAAGGAACATCTCTAGCCAGGAAACACAAGAGAAGGAAAAGACCTACAAAAACAAACCCAAAACAATTAAGAAAATGTAATAAGAACATACATATCGCTAACTTCCTTAAATGTAAATGGATTAAATGCTCCAACCAAAAGACACAGACTGGCTGAGTGGATACAGAAACAAAACCCGTATATATGCTGTCTACAAGAGACCCACTTCAGACCTAAGGATACATACAGACTGAAAGTGAGGAGATGGAAAAAGATATTCCATGCAAATGGAAATCAAAAGAAAGCTGGAGTAGCAATAGTCGTATCAGACAAAATAGACTTTGAAATAAAGACTATTACAAGAGACAAAGAAGAACACTACATAATGATCAAGGGATCAAACCAAGAAGAAGATATAACAGTTGTAAATATTTATGCACCCAACATAGGAGCACCTCAATACATAAGGCAAATACTAACAGCCATAAAAAGGGAAATCAACAGTAACACAGTCATAGTAGAATAAAATACCTAGGAATAAACCTACCTAAGGAGACAACAGACCTATATGCAGAAAACTACAGACACTGATGAAAGAATTTAAAGATGATTTAAACAGATGGAGAGATATACCATGTTTCTGGATTGGAAGAATCAACATTGTGAAAATGACTGTACTACCCAAAGCAATCTACAGATTCAATGCAATCCCTATCAAGCTACCAATGGCATTTTCACAAAACTAGAGCAAAAATTTTCACAATTTGTATGGAAACACAAAAGACCTCGAATAGCCAAAGCAATCTTGAGAAAGAAAATCGGAGCTGGAGGAATCAGGCTTCTGGACTTCAGACTCTACTACAAAGCTACAGTAATCAAGACAGTATGGTACTGGCACAAAAACAGAAATATAGATCAATGTAACAGGATAGAAAGCCCAGAGATAAACCCACGCAGATATAGTCACCTTATTTTTGATAAAGGAGGCAAGAATATATAATGTAGAACAGACAGGCTCTTCAATAAATGGTGCTGGGAAGACTGGACAGCTACACTTAAAAGAATGAAATTAGAACGCTCCCTAACACCATACACAAAAGTAAACTCAAAATGGATTAAAGACCTAAATGTAAGGCCAGACACTATAAAACTCTTAGAGGAAAACATAAGCAGAACACTCTATTACATAAATCACAGCAAGGTCCGTTTGACCCACTTCCTAGAGAAATGGAAATAAAACAAAAATAAACAAAGGGGACATAATGAAACTTAAAACCTTTTGCATAGCAAAGCAAACCATAAACAAGATGAAAAGACAGCTCTCAGAATGGGAAAAAATATTTGCAGACGAAGCAACTGACAAAAGATTACAAGCAGCTCATGCAGCTCAATATCAAAAAAAACAAACAACCCAATCCAAAAATGGGCAGAAGAGCTAAATAGACATTTCTCCAAAGAAGATATACAGATTGCCAACAAACACATGAAAGGATGCTCAACATCACTAATCATTAGAGAAATGCAAATCAAAACTACAATGAGGTATCACCTCACACCAGTCAGAATGGCCATCATCAAAAAATCTACAAACAATAAATGCTGGAGAGGATGTGGAGAAAAGGGAACCCTCTTGCACTGTTGGTGGGAATGTAAATTGATCCAGCCACTATGGAGAACAGTATGGAGGTTCCTTAAAAAACTAAAAATAGAACTACCATACGACCCAGCAATCCCACTACTGGGCATATACCCAGAGAAAACCATAATTCAAAAAGAGTCATGTACCACAATGTTCATTGCAGCTCTATTTACAATAGCCAGGACATGGAAGCAGCCTAAGTGACCATCAACAGATGAATGGATAAAGAAGATGTGGCACATATATACAATGGAATATTAGCCATAAAAAGAAACGAAATTGAGTTATTTGTAGTGAGGTGGATGGACCTAGAGTCTGTCGTACAGTGTGAAGTAAGTCAGAAAGAGAAAAACAAATACTGTATGCTAACACATATATAAGGAATCTAAAAACAAAAAAAAAAGGTTCTCATGAACCTATTAGCCAGACAGGAATAAAGACACAGAGGTAGAGAATGGACTTGAGGACATGGGGAGGGGGAAGGGTAAGCTGGGATGAAGTGAGAGTGTACCATTGACATATATACACTACCAAATGTAAAATAGCTAGCTAGTGGGAAGCAGCTGCATCTCACGGGGAGATCAGCTCGGTGCTTTGTGACCATCTAGAGGGGTGGGATAGGGAGGGTAGGCGGGAGGTGCAAGAGGGAAGGGATATAATGATATATGTATACATATAGCTGATTCACTTTGTTATACAGCAGAAACTAGCCCAAGATTTAAAGCAATTATTCTCCAATAAAGATGTTAAAAAAATTCCCCTGGGCTTCCCTCGTGGCACAGTGGTTGAGAGTCTGCCTGCCAATGCAGGGCACACGGATTCGAGCCCTGGTCTGGGAAGATCCCACATGCCACGGAGTACCTAGTCCCGTGGGCCACAATTGCTGAGCCTGCGCGTCTGGAGCCTGTGCTCCGCAACAAGAGAGGCCGCGATAGTGAGAGGCCCGGGCACCGCGATGAAGAGTGGCCCCCGCTTGCCACAACTAGAGAAAGCCCTCGCACAGAGACGAAGACCCAACACAGCCAAAAATAAATAAATAAGTAAAAACAAAGTAAACAATGCGTTTAAAGAAAAAAAATTCCCCAAAATGCCAGCTATTATTATTTATAATTTATAAAAGTCTTTATTTTAATTTCCTAAAATAAAGCAGTAAATCCAGACAACCATATAAAGAGAATGTCAATGTAATTTTGTGTTTGTCAAGTTGATAAACATGAATACTGTACAGTTGATTCCTATGAGTTATTTTTTACTTGCCAGGGAATTTTTTTAAAATGGTTTTACTACTTTATTTTATTTTAATTAATTTATTTATTAAAAAAATTTTTTTTATTGTATTTATTTTTGGCTGCGTTTGGTCTTCGTTGCTGCTCGCGGGCTTTGTCTAGCTGCTGTGAGCTGGGGCTACTCTTCGTTGAGGTGCGGGGGCTTCTCTTGTTGCGGAGCACAGCCTCTAAGCACGCGGGCCTCAGTAGTTGTGTCACGTGGGCTCAGCAGCTGTGGCTCGCAGGCTCTAGAGTGCAGTCTCAGTAGTTGTGGCGCATGGGCCCAGCTGCTCTGCAGCATGTGGGATCCTCCCAGACCAGGGCTCGAACCCGTGTCCCCTGCATTGGCAGGCAGATTCTTAACCACTGAGCTACCAGGGAAGCCCCACCAGAGAAATTTTATGGTGGTAAAATATACGTAACATGAAATTTGCCATTTTTAAGTGTACAGTTTAGTGGCGTTAAGTACATTCACGTTGTTATGCAGCTATTACCATTATCTATCTCCAGAACTTTTTCATCATTCCCAACTACCAGAGAATTTTAACCATTGCCCTTCTCCAGAGTTTCAGAGAAAGTTGTGTATACATTTCGCTTTTTTGGAGATACTGCAAGTATTAAGAGTAAACATG